>NC_056732.1:1565205881-1565330881 GCF_019279795.1 Protopterus annectens
TTTAGAAAATGTTTCTGGTCAGTTATTCAGTGTCACAATTCACCTGGAGTATTATGTAATGTAAATAGCTATTAATAATCAGCTGCAAATCTGAACACAAAAGCAGCATAGTAGATATGGGGCCATTGTTTCCAGTGTCGAGCAGTAGGAACCCAAATTGTTGCTATACATGACATTAGGTCTGAGGCATTCCAAATAAGAAGTAAAGCACTGATGTGCTGTGGCATGTGCAATGTGAGAGGCATCTCCCAGAGGGCAGCATTTCTTTACAAGAGTGCATTTCTGCGGCGCATACTACAGAACTTGGAAAAGTAGAATTTTCTTAGTTGTATTGAAGGAGACAATGAATGACATCTTAATGTGTTGCATTACTCTTCTCCTTCAATGGGTATATTTTATACACCATACAGGAATCTACCCTGACTAGGTCCTGCGTTTTGGCCTTACTACTTGAAGGATATTTTGCTGATGGTTTACATACACTGTACTGAGAACAGAAAAATTGTATCTCTGCACCCCTCCCCTTGCACTTGTCTGTCGTGTTCTGTGTCTGTCACTCACTCTCCCTTTCCCACACTATCTCAGTCTGAAATTCAACAGTACAGGGAAGCAGAGTGAAATTGTTGGAGGCATTGATTGACTGAATCAGAGTTTCTGGAATCTGTTGTAGAGAAACAGGAAAATAGAGAGAGAGAGAGAGAGAAAGAGAAAAAAATCAGACAGAGAATATATCTGGCACTGCCTGCCTGTTGATCTCATTACAGACTAATACCATTATACAGGGTCTGTGATTTACCTCTCATTCCATCTGTTTAGTGATCAGTTTAGATTCAAGAGGCTTGGAGCTGCGTGAAGTAAAGGAGCCATTATTGTTTACATGCCTTGTGTCTGACCTCTTTCCCTCTCACCAGGAGAGCTTTTGATTGCATGTGTGGATTTTTAGTCTGAGCATGTTTACAAATCTGTACTGGAGATCGGTCTCTTTGTTTCCATTTGCCCTGTTCTTACTCTTCCTGCTGAGTCGTTGGCCAGTGATGGAGTCCAGGAGTCTGGATAATAACTACACAATGACAGAAGGTAAGGACAGCAAGGAACAACCACTGCAACACTAGCACTTTACCCTGATTCTCATTTTAATTTTATGTTAGCTTTCAATAAATGGATAAAAGTATCTAAATGCAATTGCATTTTTGGAACTTCCCTGGAAAGATAGAAAAGCTAAAACATCTTAACTTGCTGAAGTACATTTGTGTTCAGGAGGAGATTGTGGGATTCAAACCCAGCTCTGCTGTTTGTACTCATCAGCTCTTAACTCCAACCTGTTGGATATTATGCCAATATGAACACATAATGCCTGTAGCAATTGTCAACTTGACGCTTTGTGCAATACTAACTTTTTGCTCAGTGCGAGACAAGAGCAACCAGCATCTGCCATCTATATGTCCTTAATATTTATCACCAGGGAACACTAAATTCTCTGTTGTTGCTGTATTGTCTTAGGTTTATTTTAGCATGTTGCATAAGCAAGCCAAATGATGCAGTGCCATTGACCGAAACTGATTGTTTGCAAAATATTTGCAAACTTCACACACGTGATTTTCCCTCTGGTGTCCATATAATGCCTGATGAGTCATTATTTATTTTAAGTGAATTTGTATTTTTTCAATTATAGCTACTGCAGGGTTTGTAATTTCATGCATGTTTCTCAGGCCACATTACAACTATGTCCCTCACCCCATTAAACGCCAAGCTACTGCAGATTACAGACTGGCAAACTACATGCATTTTGTGGGAGCTATAACATTCTAACTGTAGTTATGAGATGTTCGGAGCAAGGAATATGTAAAAAAATGTGGTATCAAAGTGCTATCCAGTTCTGTTAAATGTTTGCTTTTAATGCATAATATAAATACCCAATTGCCAATTACAGGCATTTTGAACAAAGCAATAAGATACATTTAAGTGTTAGATAGTAAATATTTTTAAAAAGTCAAGGTTCTGAAAAAAACCCACGATAATGAGGATAAAACAATGTGTTAAGGAAATAAAAATATCTTTCAGTAGCACAACAGTTTTGTCAGCTGATAACTTATGGAACTTGAGGCAATGTAAGAAGTGACTTTAAAGAATGCAACTAAAATGTAGCATAGGAAACTCTATCCAGAAGAGAGCAGTGAGGGTGAAGACATATGGCACAGACAGAAGTATTTTTTCATGGGATCCAAACAAAAAATAAATCAATCTCATTTAAATCATAAATAATATGTGACCAAAGAACATACAGCAGTGCTGAAGGGGAACACACCTCTCAACTGTTCAGATTTTTGCAGAATGTGCAGATTTTTGCCTCATATTTCTGGTCTATTTGTCATAAAATTGTGTTTTTTTTTTTCTGGCAAATCATTGGCAACCCATTGAGGACTGAAGTCAGAAAATGATGATAGACATTTCAGTTTCAGACTTCATACCCTTCAGAAAAATTCATTTCAATGCAAAACCTGTTATTCTTATTCTATCAACTTTCTAAGTTTGTAAGAGCACTATTTAAAAATTGTCCATAATTTCTTACTTTTGTCCCCCGATATTTATGGCTCTGTCCAAATTTCTTACTCTAACAGGTTGAGAGGTATGAAGCGGAGTAATTTGAGAAGGAAATAAGGAACACACACATCAAAGAAAAAGTGGTGGGCAGTTCTATCATTCTGTAGATGACATGGTAATGTAATATTTGTATATGTGAAGGAAGATGCGACATTTATTTATTTATTTCCAGTTTCATGACTGGAGAGGTCCACTGGGCTCAGGGAGATCGTTTTCAGTGGAGGCCCAGGGAGAAAAGCTCTGCATTACATAGTTACATCACAGATACAATCAGAGTAAAGTAAAAACAGTTACAATTACATTTCATGTTAGAGACAAGAATTGTTCTTAGTTACATAGCATTTAAATATTCAAAATGTCAGTAATAACTTCATTGAAAGAGAGCGGAAAGGGGAAATACGCTATTTACAGTATATACATTTATGAAAATCTCATTAGATAAGCTTGCATTCAGAGTTAGCCAGGTGTTTAGTAATTCAGGATGGAGTAGGGTGAGTAGTAGGCTAGGTGGGGAGAATGCAGTTGCATTTCCAATTAGAGGAAATGTAGGAATAGAGCTGAGATTTAAAGTTACCAAGATTTTCACAAGTCCTTAGTGAAGGAGGGAGAGAATTCCATTTTTTGGCTAAGGAAAAGTATAATAGGAGCTGACCAGCAGGACGGTTAGGTTTGTAGACAGTGATTAGGTTTTGGTGAGCGGATCTTAGAGTTCTGTGAGGGGTATATGGCTGTAGGATGTTGGTTAGTGCAGGGCATTTAGTAGGTTGAAATATTAGTCTGTGGGTTGTAGTAATTTGAGGTAGTCTAGATAGTAGGCGAGTTCTAGCCAATTTAACATGTGGCATTAGTTTGAAACATTGATGTACAATAGGCAGATATCCTCCTTGTAGCTGTATTAACATATGATAAACAGCATGGTTTTTATCATAATCCTTTGGCTAATGGAACTATTACTAGTCAGGATATCTTAGAAAATTAGATGTTGCCAGGAACAGGTACTATTTTCTATAAAGACATTGACACTACACCTAAACTCATTATTGTCATTTTAGAAGTTTCTGTTCTTGCTAGGAAGTATGACATTATACTATACAGGTGACAACCATAATACATTGCTTGCCTCTGATCTTCATTATTATGGGATATGCCTATGTAGGTGATCTGTTCACTGAACATGTTTTCTTACTAATTCCTTTAGGAAAGTCAGCATTGCCAGGTATTTCTTTTAAAAATATTCATCCCAAACACCTGATGGGTTTAAGTCAGTGTATGTACAGTTCCTTGACAATTTTATTGTGAAACACACTTTTCCAAACAGTTGCTGATGGAAACTTCAATCATTAATAGTTTATATTAGTAAAAGATCTTCTGGGACTTGTACTTCAAAATTACCATGGCCTAGAAACAACAGTCATTAGTAGAGCAAGGTATGTGGGGGCTTTCCCCACAACAATCCCTGTTAATCATGGGCAGATGGCACAGTGGTGCAGTGCTAACATTGTCGCATCACAACAAGAGGTTCTCTGGTTCGATTCTCGGCTGGGGTTCCTTCTGTGTGGAGTCTGCATGTCCTCCCTACATTCATGTGGGTTTCCTCCGGGTGCTCTGATTTCCTCCCACGTTACAAAGACATGTATCTGGAGTGTTTCTCTCCAGGCCTCTGCTAAAAATTGGCTTCATTCCAAGCCAGACTTTCCTGTTTAACAAATGTTAAATAAAATTATTGTTAGCTATAGATAATTGCATGTTTAAAGTAGCTCCAAGTCAGCACAAGAATGAAGTTAATAAATTGCTGGAAGAAAATAAAAATACAAATTATAAAAAATATATATATATATTCACTTGTATATATCTTCTTCACAGAAATTTTCAAACATGAGGTTGTCTTTAAACCTTTCAGCTCCTTAACCCCAAGTGCCTCTATTTCTGACAGCCTGTCAACTATCTGTGATCACTTTATTCCATCCCTTCTCTTGAAATTAATTTCTTGCAGGCAAATTTATTTGTTTATTTATCATTTGTTGACTGGGAAAGTCTGACTAGGTTCTACAGAGCCTGTTTTCAGTGGAGGCCCGGGGAGAAATGCTCCAGATGCATGTCTTTGGAATGTGGGAGGAAACCGGAGTACCCAGAGGAAACCCACACGAACACTGGGAGAACATGCAAACTCCACACAGAAGGCACCCCAGCCGAGAATCGAACCGGAGAACCTCTTGCTGAGAGGCAACAACGTTAACCGCTGCACCACAAATAAAAAAAAAGATGCTTGATAGTATGTCTGACCATGTTAGACCTGGCAGTGATGATCTTTTATTTAATGTATGCATGTATTTATGTCTGCATGTATGTATGTATGTATGTATTTATCTATCCACCTATCTATCTATCTAGCCACCTATCTGTCTATCTACCTATTGGCCTGAGGACCATTTTCAGTAGTTCCTAAAACTGTGTTAAGATTTCTTCTTTCTCCTGTTATGCCACCTTTATAACTTCTCTCTGTCTCCCCCCTCTCACTCTCGCTCTCTCTGTCAATGCACCATTATGGAAATACGTCTTTTTCATTTCCCTGTCTAAATGTAACCCTTCAAATGGTACTGCTGGTGACTCATCTTTCATCCTTTAATAAATCACTGGAAAAAGCTGTCAACCATCAATCTTTTAATTTCTATATGAATGCAGTATCCATTCAGTATGTCAGCATAAATTCACAAAAAACTGGGAGTAGCCTGATTATTCTCTCAGACTCCATCATCACAAGTATGGAGAACAGTTTGCTCACAAGTATTCTTTCTGCCCCAAAACCTGAAGCTCCTAATTAATTATTTATTATCTACAAACATTGGTCCCTTAGCCCTGTCCTTGTTTAAAAGTTATGTGGTCTTTAAAAGTCCAAATAGGCAACAGTGTCTCCTTCTCTTTCCCATAACATATGAGGTCCCACAAAGGTCAGTCCTTGGCCCATGTCTTTTTTGTTCTGATTGTTAACTTTCTCGCCTTAGACCTTCAGCAGTTTATACTCCTTATTTATGCAGATGAGCTTGTTTTCTTTACATTATCTGCCTCTTATGTAACCATAAACCAGAATATTCTACATGATCTCCAAGGCCTATTCAACTGGATGACTAAGATAATTAAATGAAAAATGGGGGATAAAAAGCATACTCTTTGGTAACCTAGCTAGGCCTAAAAAAACATTTATTTCCTCCCAATATCTCTCCTCCCAAAATAACAGGATATAGTTTGCTCCCTGCTTTAAATGTGTAGTTTATCTTGACCTCTCCTTATTGTTATGTACCCACATTCAGCATCTAAAACTTAAAATAAACTGGATTAATCAGGCAATTAGCTTGGGCGAACAGGCATTCTCTGACTCCTGAATATTGTGTTTTTGTAGTTACTAAGGCAAATAACACTATTTTTTCTGTAAAAATAAAGTTTTACAACATTTGAAATGTTATTAGGAGGCAGCTTTAGATTAGATTAGTGCTACACTTTGCTTGTGGTAAGAGAAAGAGCAACACTGAGACCAGCACTATCACCACTACAGACACATAACTCCTCCAGTAAAAAAACTCTAAGCCTCATAGGTGCTCCCCCTGTAGACCACATTAGTAAGTATGTGGGAACATGGACCTCACAGACACTCAACTCAAGCAGCAATCACCATGCTTGTGGTGAGAGAAAGAGCAACATTGAGACCAGCACTATCACTACTACAGACAGATAACTCCTCCAGTAAAAAACTCTAAGCCTCATAGATGCTACTCCCCCTATAGACCTCATTAATAAGTATGTGGGAACATGCACCTTACAGACAATCAACTCAAGCAGCACCCACCATGAAACATGCATCTTAGACGCACAGTGTCAGAACTCAAAATCCCATAAGGCAAAAAACCTCCACACAATCCAACATCCTTGTTATAGGTGACTCAATATTGAGACACACTGATGCATCCTTCACCAGGCTGAGTAAGGAGAGGTTCATGACTAGTTACCTATCAGGTGTCAGGATTCGCAACATCACTCATGCAGTCATGTCCTTACACCACAAGTACACATATGACACAGTCATAGTGCACATGGGAATACATTGGAGAAAAGTACTTCTTTGGAATCACCTTACACTTCACTTAAAGCAAAACACTTCCCTTATGTAATCTAGACAAATGGATGGGCAACTGCAAATTCACCCTGGTTTAGTACCCTTGTCACTTATGGATAGGGATAATGTGTAAATATTCTCCCTGCCTCTTGGTTATGGGAGTACATGGCAAGGCTTCTATAGATTCTCATAGATCAATAAGATCAATAGCCTAGTAAGTTCCTATGAACCTAAAAACCTAGGAAAAGAGAAATGCAGTCATATTTATCACTGAATATATAAATACTTTGTCCAAAGGTTTTAATAGAAAATGTTATATTGCTTCAGCGATATAGGCCTGTATTGAGAAAAGCCAACAGGAGGGTAGCCTATGCAACCATTATACTGTTCCAAACTTTAAAACTGAATTATATTCCATTTCTATAAGGGAAAGGCATATTGCTTCTTTTCTGGCTGAAGAATTTAATGTATGTCTCAAACATGTCATTACCATCATAAATAAAATAAAATCACATATTTCTCCAAAAATACTTTTACTCTCACTGCAAAGATACTGTCTCCCAAAAGATCTGTATTGACAAAAGCAAAATGACCTAATGAAATACAGCATTGATATTTCTGAAATGGCAATATAATTATCTGAAACTCTTGTTGAATGAAGTTGTGATATCCACTGAGATTTAGAGAATTTGTCTTTGCCTACACTAGCTGTCCAGTGCACGTTGATCAATTAGCTCAACAGAGAGAAATTCAATTTCAGAAAGTAGATAAAGTTGGAATGAAAAACACCTCATTAGCAGGTCATTACTGTATTTCCAAAATTAATGCTGCTCTGCTAGGCCTGGCAGCACTAGCGTTCTAACTAGCAGCCTATGGAATTGCATGCCGATGCATTTACGTATTGGAGACAATCTCTGGGATACAAAAAGGTATAGCATGATGTGGAAGCCTTATCTTAGAGGTTTTCAGCTTCACATTAAGTTGTTATGACTGCATGCCTCAATGGTACGGCAGTAGCGTTGTTACCTCACAGCAAGAGGTTCTCCCATTCAATTTTCGGCTTGGCTTGGGAGGGCCTTCTGTGTGGAGTCTGCATGTCCTCCCCGCGGTTGGGTAGCATTCGAAAGACATGCGTGCGTAAATGGGCGTGCCTTTGTTGCAGGTAGGGCGTTGAGCTGGCACCTTGGCGTTTCGTAAAAATCTACTGCCAATCATTAGCGGGCCGGAGTTCCGCTGTGGCAACCCCTTACCAGGAAAAAGCCGAAAGACAAACAACAACATTAAGTTGTTATGATTCTTGGACTGTTCTACTGCTGATAATTTTCTCCTTGTGGGATCCAGAGTCCATAGAACAGCCACGTGAGTGAATATGCATGCTAAAGCAGCAGTCCAGGGGAGTGGCTAATGCTAATTAGGCATGATTTCTCTCTCTCTTCCAGAAATGTTTGTGGGCCCTGAGTAAAATTTTACTGTAGGAAAGCTGTCAAAAAATTGCAGTATAGGAGGAAATATTGAAAGCCTATGGGAGTACTTGCAGTGCAGGTAAGTTCTTCAGAGCTGTGGAAGTGGAGTGCAGATGTGCACATTTCTTTACAAGTATAAATGGGACTGCGCAAATATTTCTGCATGTGTGTTGGCCTAGGTGGACAAATTGTGGAGGTTGGGTAGGATACTGTGACTGTGTGTGTGTGTGTGTGTGTGTGTGTGTGTGTGTGTGTGTGTATAGAAAAGGCATACTCCTACCTGCATGCAAGGATGTGTACATATACACACACATGCATGTGCATATGCCCAAAGACAGTCACACAGGCACACACACATACACATAAACACACACACACACAGACACACACCAAACACACAAACATATCCTCACACATGAGCACGCACAGAAGCACACACACACACAAGCATATCCTCACACGTGAGCGTGCATGACTTCTGAACTAGATCAGAGGGGCCAAAGAGCTACTGCAGGATGGCAGCTGCTTGTCCAGCTTGCAGCATTCCTCCCCCCTACAATCTTCCTATCCAATAGCTAGGCAGAAAGCTACATTCATGGGGAAGCACATAGACTCCCTTGAGGTATTCCCCACCTTGGACCCAGATAACAAACAAGACACTGTTTCTACACCAATGTAGGCATGCAATAAGATTCCATAAAGTTGCTCAATGGTGCAGACCATGCCCTTCACCTACACAGCAGCATAACACATTCTGAAGGCAACTGAAAACATAATGAGCTGTAGGTAGGAAAGTCTGCTACACAGACCTATATATATATATATATATATATATATATATATATATATATATATATATATATATATATATATATCTGTTGGGATTATTCTGGTGCGGGTAGAGTAATGATTGTGAACACACACAATTATGGGAAAGACATGTAAATGGAAAGGAGTGCATGTCATATAATAAACCAATATCTGATATACATACACACACACACACACACACACACACACACACACACACACACACACACACACACACACACACACACACATGTGTGTGCCTATATCTATCTAATCTATACATATTATATATATTTATATATGTATATACATATATATATATATATATATATATATATATAAATATATATATATATATATATATATATATATATATGCATTTTTGACAGAAGATCAAATGTTCACATGAGTTGAAAGCCCTGCCCCCAGGATAAAAAAAATGTATTTTTTCTGAAATCAAACTACACTGGGGAAAGAGCAAAACCCTAATCCCTGTTGTACAGTGACCCTGCACAATGACAGCCCATAACATTCAAACTTCTGGGTTTTCAGTGATGTGGGCTCATTATTTCAATGTTTACTGTTGTGGATGTTTGATCTTCTATGGCCCCATAGATACATGTATATATACATCCAATGTGATGGTTGTAGTCACTTCTTTTGATTCTGTAACTCTGGTGTATTAATTGCCTCCACCTTCTGTATGCAGTTCTGCCATGTAGACACTCCTTCAAAGACTTTATAAAATTGCTGAAACCCACTGCTTGACAGTGGCTGATTGACTGACTTTCAGAACATCATCACTGAAAAGATGCCCACATCTTGTAATGGTGGCTACAGACAGAGAAGATGAAGAATGTCAGTATTACATTTTTAGCACTTTCTGTCTAGCATCTGAGTTTATACAATCTTACATAATCTCAGATGTGGTATTTTCATATATCTGTGCACATAAATATGTATTTTATATCATATTTTATATATCGATATCTGTGTTACATATACTATATATATCTACACACACACACACACACACACACACACATATATATATATATATATATATATATATATATATATATATATATATATATATATATCTACAGTTTACTATCAGATGACTGAAAACCAAAAGACTGAATCCCACAAAGACTGAAAATTCAAAATACTGACTACATTCTTAATGCAAGAGGCAAGCCCCCTTGTCCCCTCATGTGGGGGGCTGCATCCCCCACACTCCCTGCTAAGTATTTATACCAACTCCAAGATCGCACAACAATGGAGAAGGGGCAAATTCCATCATTCAGTATTTTGAATTTTCAGTCTTTTTGGGATTCACTCTTTTGGTTTTCAGTCATTTGATAGTAAACCATATATCTACATATCTACACACATACACACACACACATACACACACACACACACACACACATATATATGCATAGATATTTATGTGTGTGTATGTGTATTTATGTGCGTATACATATACAAATATATATATATATATGTATGGGATCCGTCAATATGTTCGAAGTTTCATTATTTCGAACACCACTTCACTGAGTCCACTTGTTCGAAGTAGTGAAACTTCGAACTTTGACTTCAGCAGTCACACTACAGCGCGGAATGGGAATATTCCCTTTTCCCCGCTGTAGTGTGATCTCGGAGTTGGTATATTTAAGTAGGGGGGTGTGGGGTTTTTTTTATGGGTAGCCCAGGGAACTAGACTTCAGCGAAAGTGCACTTTCGTTTAAGTGGACTTTCGCTGAAGTGTAGGGTCTACTGCTCTTTTTTGAAGAAGTGTATTTTCGATGTAAAGCAGTAGACCCATATATATATATATATATATATATATATATATATATATATATATATATATATATATATATACTTACCAGTTAAAGATTTGTGGGGTATTTACAGTGGAGGGCTGGAGAAGAGTGGCAAATTTGCTGATCCCATGTCAGCATTCCTGTAGGTTTTGAGCAGTGATGGCTTGCAAATAAAGAAGAGATGGGTAAAGCATATTACATACCTCTCAACCTCTTAGCGCAAGAAATCTGGGCAAAGCGAAAAATAATGGGTGGACAAATGACTGAAAATAGGGACAATTTTTAAATATTGCTTTTATAAATGTAGCTAAAATAAACGGTTTTGTGTTATTGTGTATTTTCTGAAAGTTATGAAATCTGAGACGCAAATGTCAGTTACCATTTAGTGAATTCAGTCCTCACTGATTTGCGAGAATGCTACATATTTTATGAGGAGCAGACCAAAAATATGAGGCAAAAATCTAGGCATTCTGTGAAAATCTGGACAGTTGAGAGGTATGAAACACTAGGCAGGAAAAAAATATATGTGGCCCATTGCAGTTTGGGCAATTATGACTGTACAAGGTCTGGCCAAATTTATCATTCCTAAAATTGGTTGATTATAATGCTAGTCAACTTAATATAGTCATTGAACCTAATTCATTATCAACAAACAATAACTTGCCTAGAGAATGAGTTGACAGGCAATGGTTCTGGGCTGAGAAGAATGTTGCACAGCAACAATCATTTTTTTTTTCAAGTGTCAGTTTACAATTAGATACTTTTGTACAAAGTTAAACCTAAACAATTGCTCTGTGTGAATAGAGGCAACAATAAAGGCAGGACACCCGAATGCAGAATCATTCAGGTTCTGAATTAAACTAGAAGCACTACACAGGTTGTACGTTACTTTCAAAGAGAGATAAGAGACACAAAACAACCAGGGAGTGCCAAGTAGAATTGGCACAGAGTGAGAATTATAATCTTCCCATCTGTCAGATGAAGCCTTTCCTTGCTAGTAACCAGTAAAGTAGTGGATTGTGTCATCTACGAGACCACTTTCAGAAAGGTGACCCAGAAAGAAGTGGTGGTTGATACTGCCAAAGGCAGTGAATAGATAGAAGAGTAGGACACAAACAACATTGCCAAACTTTGTTCTTTATATATATATATTTTGTCATTGTTAATATGACTTTCCCTGTCCCTTAGACATTTTCAGACCATTCTGGAAGAGTAACTTGTTGCCATTAATATGTTAAAAGACTTTGGAGTGGAAATATTTTTCCAGAAGTTTTCAAACAAGATAGAGGAGGACAATAAGATGAACGCTATTTTTACTTCAGGTGAGTGACAACTCTTGTGCAGAGAGTTTATGATCTCTGGTATCCAGAATCATATCACACACTTATCTGGAATGCAGTGCTTTATTAAGGTGGCTGCTGGATCATAGATGGATAGAGCTGCAGTCGTGTGAAAATGGTGTGATAAACTGTCTGCAGCTATTAGAAGAGCAAGATTTTAGCTATAGTAAATATAATAATCCCATTTGTTAACCATGTAGACCCAATGGGTGTGCATGTACTTTTTTAGGGGCAGCCTGGGAGCACTGTCTGATTTAATGACTTGTAGAAGGTCACGCAGGAGGGCTGAGGAGAATTTAACCCTGTACCACAGGAATTACTCCTCACAACCTTAACCTCTGCTTCATCTGTCAGGTGCTAAATATATCTTGATGAAACCATGATTAACTGATAGATGGCTGAGATAATTTCACTTCTAGTCTCTAAATAGACTGTTCTGGAAATAGAGTATTTAGGAAGACAGACTAAGGCATGATGTTATCAAAGTTAGTGATGAATTTTCTGGCAAGTTCCTGATGTGGAAACTAAGGAAAATGCTTAGGCTGTTTTGCAGTACTCATTTTTAACAGCTGACATGTTGTACACTGTGTGCCCTGGATTGTTAATGTTTTCTATTTGATCTGCTAGTAAATACTGTTTTGAGTTTCATACAAACCTTCTATAAATACTCATGTGAGATACCTGCTCTCTAAACATTTTTAACCTTTTTTAATTGGCATGAGCAATCTTACTGGATGGTGGGTATGTGCAAGGTTATACATGTTTTACTTCAGCCTTCTTCTCATCCCATAGCTCTCTTCACTCCTTGGCCTGTTGGTCACTTCAAATCTTTCCTTTCACAGGATGGGTCCCCTCTTTCAAGACACACATGGCACCTTGGTCTTCAAAGTCTGAAAATGTCCAATAACCAGGGAGAAAATTAGATAAACAGAAACCATCATACTAAGGCTGGCTGTTGCATTTTAAGGGAGGAAGAGGCATAATTTTTTCTCCATGCATGCTGACTGTATCAGTTGTTGGCGGTATGCAGTAAGTGTTATTTAAGAGTACATGCTTTTCCTCGGCATTAGCATTATTAGCTCTTCAGTGCTATGTGCTATCTGCTACTGCTGCCACCTTGTCAGTGATCCCCAGCCTCCCCGAAGACTCATGATTTCTGGTCATACATCAATATATTTCCACACCCTGTTCCCACCTGATAAAGGCAAGCAGGTGCATACTTGTCATCTCACGCTCATCCTGACCAGATCCTTCAGTATCCAGGCCACTAACTGAACCTGAGTTCTGTTATCTATGTTGTAGTCAGGGCTTTATCCTTCTATGCCAGTGGAGCTGATCTGCTCTTCAGTCTTATGTGTGATGCACAATGAGGCTCTGGAACTGATTATATACCTCTACACTGCAACCACAGAGTTAGCAGCTGACTGGAAGGGCGTGTAGAGGTGCTGTTGATACATTATGTCATAATTACTTGAATGAAAAGAATAAGATATTCATGAAAAGTGGAGGCTTGGTGCTGCTGCAGATTTTCTGTATATGTGTTGACATATCTTCATCAAACTATTTTACATCCTGTCTTGCTACTGAATCTTGTACCCTGGTGGACTGATTTCAGAACCTGTCATGTCTTTTGTTACTGGGGTGGAAACTAACTATAGCAAGAAATATTCTGGACAGTTGAGAGGTACATTTCTAAAGTGCAGATTATTGGAAACGTGCTGGAAATGTGGAAGATGTTACTGATATGGGAATAACGGCAAACTGTGACAGTCAGTTTTTTTCACAGACAGAGCTAGGAAAAGATCTTTGGAACATACTTCTCATATTTTTGGTCTGTTCAAATGGGTCGCAGTGGTGCAGCGGTTAGCATTTACACCTCACAGCAAGAGGAGGTTCTCCCGTTCGATTCTCCGCTGGGGCCCCTTCTTTGTGGAGTCTGCATGTCCTTCCCATGGTCGATTGATGTTTAAAGACATGCAGGTAGGTGTGTGCATGAATGGGTGTGCCTTCTTTGAAGTTTGGGCGTCGGGCTGACTACTCGGCACCGTAAAAATCCACTGCCAATCATTAGCAGACTGGAGTTCCGCTGTGGCGACCCCTAACCGGGAAAAGCCAAAGACTTTATTTTTGGACTGTTCCTCATAAAATTTGTGATTTTCTGGGAATCAGTGAGGACTTGAAGTCACTAAATAACGACAGACATTTGATTTCAGAATTCATATCCTTCAGTAACATGAACGGTAATACAAAACCTTTTATTCTAGCAAAGTTCTTGAGAGCAATGTTCTAAAATTCATCCCTATTTTTGTGCCTTTGTTACTTCATTGTTTTTGATTTTATCTAGATTTCTTGTGATAAGAGGTTGAGAGGTATGCTTAGGATGCACCTGCGGAGGAAATAAACCAATATAGAAATATGACTAAACTGACTCAAATAATTTATAAAGGTTTTAAAAAGGCAAGGAAATTCCGAGCCTTATTTGAAAGTGTTACAAGAGACTGCACTTTCCCTGTTATGGAATTTATTACTGGGTTATGCAAACACACACTCATACAGTCACGTTTGGCATGACAGAATGTCTAATGTTTTTACTTTACTGTTTGTGTGTGTGTGTGTGTGTGTGTGTGTGTGTGTGTGTGTGTGTGTGTGTGTGTGTGTGTGTGTGTGTGTGTCTGCTTGTGTGCTTGTGACAGTGAAGCAGAAACCGTTAGCTCTAAATGTATATTCATCGCTGTTCAATGACTGTTAATAAATTCTGAAGTGAATTTCTGGTGATAAAACAGAGTTCAAAGCAGCAGTAAAAGGATTTGCATTACATGATCATGTTGCTTTCTTTATTGCATGGAAAAAAGATACGCACAGCATATCTTCTAAAGAACCGCCCAAGGGAACTTTTCCAGGGGTAAAGGTGTTGCTGTTACACTACTATGTCAAGGACTCTAGTTGTGCTCTTTTGCCAAGTGTTTTCATATCGGCAAAAGGCACATAATTTAATGAGTGGTAATAACAGAAGGAACTCCAGAATAATATAATGCCACACTGCTTTCAGAAAATCCTTTCAAAGAAAAACTGTTCTTGAATCCTTTACGTGAAACGTGTGGAAAAAGGCTAGCCAGCTGTGGTAGTTCATTCAACATAGATGATGAGTGTTCTACAGCCCAGAAATCAGGTAGTAGAAAAATGAATTTTGCAACTGAACAGTTGTATATGCCACAAAGATAGTAAACAATTTCCATGAAAGCTGGTCAGACAAAATGCCAGACTGAAACAGAAATTGTTCCAATACTCTGGTTAATCAGTAAAATGTCTTTGCAGAGAGCTGGCTCTTTGGTAGGCATGAAAATGCCACTGTAGCAATGTGTAAACACTAAAGGCAGACTTTATTAATAACTTCAGAATACTACTGTATTAAAAATTGATAAAACACTTAACACGGTCAACCAATTTATAAATTAGGTAATTGAACAAATTTATTTAGCATATACCTACAGACACCTCTAATTTAACATGCAGAATTTCATCCACAAAGGGAGGCACAGGGCATTCTCTTGGGTGTCTCTCTTTATTTAAATAAAATTATAAGTCACATGCTACTGAAGTCTCAGTACCTTGACTTTACATTGGCCTGTAAGGTATTTTCTTCAGCCAAAATTCTATATTCTGTAGTAGCTTTAAAGTGTTCATTGGAGTTTCTTCCCATCACTGATGGCTTACCAAGTCTGATCAGTGACTCTTTTATCGGCTACTCCATTTTCTTCATACATGTCAGACTTTATCACATGCTGCTGTTGTCACAGTGTCCTGAATGACATGGCCCTTCAAGACGTTTTCTCCAACCAAAGTTCTATGGTTCATAGCAGTATCAAAGCAACTTATTGGTTTCTCTCCCCACCAACTGGTGTCTTACCTAACTTTCTGGGGTGTCTAGGGTGTCACTTTTTGTTTTTTATTGGATTTTCTTCAAAAATTGAAAGCTGAATTGCATACTATTGAATTCCTAGTGTCCTGACTTTAGATGGAGCTTAAAAAGGTGTTTTTTTCACACAATTTTTATAGTCCATAGCAACTTTAATGTCTTGGCAATTCAGATCCTGTATCTCAGTTCAGAAAAACATTTTCTTAGTTACACTTATTTGCTCACTAAATATTTCTGACTGAGTACACTGTAGGGGATTTTTAAAATATGCCAACTGATTACACTACCAAATCAATGTGCTCCCAGTCACCTCTTTCTTCCCCATCACACTTCCAACATTTGCCATCTAACTGAGCAAAAATTCTTTGGAGTCTGCCTGGGGTTTAGAATACCTATTCATAGAATCATAGGATCAGAGGAAGTTACTAGGCTAATGGCCCTGGGGCCCTTACAAGCCTAGCCAAGTGTTTATCCCCAAAAAAAGAAACCTCAGTCAGCACCTGTTGCCCATGTCAATGAGGGACACAGGTTGAAACCCCTGGGACAAATCTGTGGTTCCCCATCCACTCATCAAGGTTGTGCTTGAAGAGGGTCAGTGATGTACTCTGTTTGACATGTATGGAATGTCTATTCCAGAGATGGGGCAGCCGCTGGCAGACAAACCGGTTTCTCCAGCAGGTTTTGTTGATGTTGCATATTAGATTTAGGCCTTTCAAGCGGGTAATGTGTGAGGAGTTAGACTTATGGATATGGAGCATCTCTAGTAGGGCAGGGTCCGATATTGTCTTGTAGTCGAGACACAGATCACCTCTGAGCAATCTATACTATAGTAGAGTGGTAGTGATTTGAGCCCGTCTGCATAGGACAGTAGTTGGAGGCCATGGATTCTTTTTGTGAGGTATTTCTGTGACTTTTCCAGTTGGTGCAGGTGTTTGGAAAGGTGTGTACCCAATGGGGTGTTATACTCAACTATTGGCCTAATGAGGGAGGAGTACAGAGGTAATAACCTCCTTTTTTTCTGGATGCAATCCCTTTACTTATAAGATGAATGAAGTAAAAGGCTTTTCTGACTAGTGTTGCTACATGATGGGCGAGTGTGAGATTGCTGTCAACCTGAAAACCCAAGTCTCTCACCACAGGTTGTGTGCTTAGGGGATGCCATTGATATGGTAATCAGTAAGGGCCATGTTTTTTCCAAATGCTATGATAATACATTTTTTTGCATTTAACTTAAGGCCATGACTTTGGCACCAGTCATTTGTTACTGTGAGACCCTCTTGCAGTATGTTCATCATTTGGGGAGTCAATGACAGCACCCAACTTACAGTCATCCACAAACTTGGTCAGCCACAGGCTTTTTGTCTTTGCTTGGACATCTGAGAAGTAGATGCCAAATAGTAGGGGTACCAGGGCAGATCTGTGGGGAACACTACTAGTGACAGGTCTACCGTCGGAGGTGGAGGCACCTATTTTGACCTTGTGGGTCCTATTGGTGAGGCAGATGGCCACCCATCTGATGAGATAGGGATTTACACCAAGTTGTATTAGCTTTTCAATGATGCCCAAGTGGGATTGTGTCAAAGGACTTGGCCAAGTTAAGGTAAGCTGTATATATTGACTTTCCCTCATCCAGGGCCTTGGTGACAGTCTTAAAGAAGTCAACCAGGTTCAACAGGCAAGAACTGCCCTTGACAAATCCAAACTGGGTGGGGTCAAGTGCTTGGAGATTGCCTATGTCCTTGTTTATGAGATCCATAATACTACACTCCATGGCTTTACAGATCAGACTTGTCCAGCTAATGGAGTGATAGTTTACGGGGTCAGTAGTGGCACTGAAATACTTCCAAAGAAAATCCTATATCTTCTAGACTCTGTTGTATATTTGGGAGGCATACATATGTCACCCGTTTCCTTGTGAATTGCTTTTCCAGTCTCTCTTCCCATTCTTTTCTAATCTCCCCTGTTTCTGGTCTAGATTCAGCTAAAAACTCTAAAAGAGCAGGTGCTTTGCCTATACTCTGACATCGTTCCTGATAAGTAAGTATTTCTGTAGCCTGTAGTCCAAATATCTTCTTGACCTCTTCTTATTCTATTACCTTTTCCTCTGTAGTTATTTGCTCCCAATACCTTGGTTCATTTGCCAATTTTCTCTAGTAAATTCCAGCCCCTCCTTGCCTATTCTCTGTACCCCCAATTGCAGCCATCCCTGTCAGTGGAATCTCCTTTCTTGATTCTCGTGTTGGCTTAGTACTTGGAATACTTTATGCTATGTTATGAATATTTTTTATTTTATTTATTTTACATTTGTTGACCGGGAAAGTCTGACTGAACATAGGTCTATTTTCAGCAGAGGCCCAGGGAGAAAAGCTCCATTTCAATACATGAACAAGCACTTAAAGAACACATACAAATCAGGCAGTCTAACATTAGTAAGGATATGACAGTATATAGTACAGAGTCATAGTAATATGTACATTTCAGAGATAGCACATATCATAATACATACAGAAAATTGCAGACATAATTAGAATTGATGCAGTTCATTGTGGACTTGTAATTACAAAAGATTGCAATACATTCTTTTAATGGCAGACTTATACATTCCATACAAATTTGGTCACTTGGACCTGAAACAAGGAGAGAAAGTATACTTGACATATGGTAGGGTAAGGGCTATAGCTTGTCTGCCCGTGTTTACCCTGGAGTGAGACAGGAGCATAGCCGTTTGTTCATCAAGTGGGCATTAAGGAGTTTTTTTTTAAATTGGGCAGTGGAATTATTGGATGTTAGGTGGGCAGGTATGGGCTATAGCTTATATGCCCGTGTTTACCCTGGGGTGAGACAGGAGCATATAATATAATATTCATGTTAAGTTGTCTATCTCGCCTTCATTCTTGCTGGATGGGTTCGGAGCCGACCTCGGCTCCGACTCGGCCACTCTAAAAGCTCGAGAGTTGGTTCCACCGGCTCGAGGCTCCCCTTATATCCCACAATGCTAGGTGTGAATTACCTCAGATCTCGTTTGCCGCTACAGCGATCGAGGTGTTGTTTTTCTACCGGCTTCAGGTCAGTTTTATTAGATTAGTCTAATAACTGTTTAAACCCCTTTTAGCTTAGTTTTTTCTCTTTTTACCCTTAGTGTAGTGGATTTTTATCCTTTCTTCCCTTATCCAGCCCCTTTCCTACAAGAACTGATAAGTTCTTTCCTTAGGCCTTCGGGCCCTTCCATCCCTAATAGTGGTGTGTATGTGTTTTTTGTAGGGATTTATATTGTATATATAAGCTAACTAAATTCATTAGTTTTAATTTAGTTTAAACTTATTTCTGATAGTGTAATCGGTGTGTGTGTGTTTTTGTGTGGTGGTTACACTTTCGGCTCCTTGAAAATGTCCAAGGATTCAAAGGTCTCAGGCTTCAAGAAGTGTGACTCGTGCTGTCAGAAAATGTCTCTGACAGACGGTCACACTTCTTGTGTTTACTGCCTGGGACCTTTACACCTGCAGGACTCTTATGCTGTATGCCATGGCTTCAGCCCTAGAGTCCTGCAGGAAAGAAAAAACAAACTCATTCTAAGGGGTTTGCTTAAGCCTGAAGGTTCCCTAACTGCTACCTCGGGAAAACCTTCCAAGGCTTCAAAGACCTCGACTCCAGCTTCTGAGTCGAGGCCTAAGGCTTCGAAACCTACTGCTACATCGGCTCCGGCTGCAGCCGATGAGTCTTTGACTACAGCTTCTGTGGTTCCCTCGGCTCCGGCTGGAGCCGAGGTATTGGAAATTCCTGGGTCGGCTCCGATCAGACCATCGGAGCCGACGTCTAGAAAGAGGTCTAGGTCACCATCCCTTGGCTCCGTTCATTCAGCTCCAGCGTCTCCCTTGCTGTCTGAACGGAGCCATAGGTCTCACTCCTCTAGGTCATCGAGGCTTTCGGATCATGACCTTCAGAGGGTAGTGAGTCGACTTCTAAAGTCCGAGGCACTGGCCCAAATGCTTCAGAGCCCGACTCATCAGTCGATGCTTCAACCTATCCCTCTAAATATTCCTCCTCCGACTCCTTTGAGCTCGGAGCCGGGGCGTCTCGGAACCGAGACTGTGGTAGCGTCGGAGCCGATACACTTGTCTTCGGTTCCGTCGTCGGCTCCGATTTCTTCCTTTGAAGAATCTCGGCACCGGACTTCCCTCGTCGGCTCCGAGGGGGTGAGTGGCATCGGACCCTTGTCCGACCCCGCTCTCCCTCTTGGTGCTTCGGCGCTGGTGAGTTCGGCTCCAACATCAGCCTCGGAGCCATCTCTGTCGGTGCCGAGGGAGGTTCTCAGCTTCTCGGAGCGGGGACCTCTGGCTCTGCCTGACAGGGGTGCGTTCGAGGTCATGCGGAGTGTGTTGGAACCTGGTTCAACTCCACAGTCGGCTCCGTCCGCCCCTCCCTCTTCGGTGCCTCAGGTTATGTCTACTCTCTCCCTCATCCCTGACCGCAGAGAGCCAACTCTTCAAGAATCCCCTGTGGGGATTTCATCCTCTTCTGAGGCCTCTCCTGATTTGGCAGGGGAGCCCCCTAGGAAGAGAAAGTGTAAGAGGAAACACATAGACTCACCTGAGTCTGTCACCTCTGACACAGATTTAGAGGATTCCGAGGGTTCCCCCCGTTCCCCTTCTGAAGATGTCTCCTTTGCAGACATTCTAGAGATCCTCAAGCAGAGGGGAAATTGGCCAGCCCTTAACCCTTCGGAGGATGAATCTGTGTATCTTGAGGCGTTTGGCTCTCGCCCTTCCACCTCCTGGGTGTCCCCCCCCCTTTGACCCCCTCATGCAG
The DNA here is from genome assembly GCF_019279795.1 of Protopterus annectens. Taxonomy (NCBI): domain Eukaryota; kingdom Metazoa; phylum Chordata; order Ceratodontiformes; family Protopteridae; genus Protopterus; species Protopterus annectens. The sequence continues at coordinate 1,565,226,758 of NC_056732.1, forward strand.
GTGGTAGCAAAGAAAGCCTGGACGGCTCCTGACTCAGTGGACCCTACCCCCAGGAGACCTTCAAAGTTTATAACAGCACCAACTGATAAACAATTTTTGACCAAAGGAGTTACTGTGGATGCTATGGTGGTAGCTGCTGCCACCAAGAAGGAACTAGCTGATCCTTCAGTGCCTGTCCATCCCCCTAACAAGGAATCTAGGTCTATGGACAGGTACGGGAAGCGGATGTTTTCGTCAGCGACCTTTGCTATGCGTTAAGCTGAACTACCTATGCCATTTCACTGCCTCCAGAGAGACTTGATCAAGGAAGCGAGTGAGATGTTGAAGGATCCTACAGCTGCAGGTTTTCAGGACAAGATGAACGCCCAGCTGACTACCCTGAATTCTATAGCTAACTCCTCCATGCGCCTCCTTTCATATGCGGCTGATGGAGCGAGTAGAGCCGCAGGGACAGGTGTCGCCTTACGCCGGCATGCCTGGATGCGACTATGCAATTTTGCGGACCCCTTTAAAACGTCTTTCACTAATTCCCCGTTTGATGGATCATCTCTCTTTGGTCCTCAAGTGAAAGAAACCTTGACTAGGTGCGAGACGGATGGCAAAACTCTGTCTGCCGTCAGAGTCCATTTTTCTACTCCTTCTAGACCTTACCCCAAAGGCCAGAAAAGTGGAAAAATGTGGTTCCGCAAACAATCTCAAGGGAATTTGCCTGACGCACAGAGTCAGTTCCCCTCCAGAGGCAGAGGAGGGAACAATAATGGTAGACGTCGCCCCAGAGGCAGAGGGGGTCCGCAGAACCAGGGCAATCGAGAAACCTTTTCCGATAAGCCCTTTCAGCATCCCTGAGGTGTTGCCCCACTGTCCAACTTCGGAGGCAGTCGGGGGAAGATTGTCACTGTACTCAGAAGCCTGGCTATCCCTAACTCAAGACAAGTGGGTACAGTCCATCATTTCCAAAGGCTATTCCATTCCCTTCGTTCGCATTCCAAACCAATCAAAGAAATCCCTTCCAGATGTTCCACCCGCTCAAAGGGATCTTGCAGCTTTGGAAATTTCAAAGCTGTTTGCAAAAAGAGCAATTCAGCCAGTTCCAGCAGACCAGCAAGGATTCGGAATCTACTCCAGGTTCTTTTTAGTTCCAAAGAAAACAAGGGACTGGAGACCAATTTTGGATCTCAGCATCTTGAACAAGTCTGTCAAGAAAACAAGATTTCGGATGGTCACGCTACAGTCCATCCTTCCCCTATTGGGAAAGGAAAACTGGATGTGCTCTATAGATCTTCAGGACGCGTACTATCATATAAAAATGAACAGATGCTCCAGAAGATTCCTCTGCTTCAGGCTGGGAACCAGTCATTTTCAATTCAGAGCCCTGCCCTTTGGACTCACCACTGCCCCCCGGGTGTTTACCAAATGCATGGCAGTGGTAGCTTCTCACCTGAGACGTCAAGGATTCCAGGTGTTCCCATATTTGGATGACTGGCTCCTCACAGCTCCCACCAAGCATCTTCTTTTAATGGCCAGAGACTACACCTTTCGCATTTGTCAAAAGTTAGGCATCTCAATAAATTGCGAAAAGTCTGCTTTGTTGCCTTGTCGTGCTATTACCTTCATAGGCGCAAATCTAGACACAGTCAACATGTCTGCGAGACTAACAGATCAGAGAATAACAGACATACGCAAACTGGTCTCGCTTCTCTTCAGCAGCAACAGAGTCAAAGCCAGGTTAGTTCTGAAAGTATTGGGGATTATGGCGGCTGCCATACCTCTGCTTCCATTAGCCAGATTCCACATGAGAATCCTTCAATGGATGCTCTTCACACAATGGTCATACCAGCAACTTCCGATGTCCCACACCATTATGATTACGCAAACATGCAAGAATCATCTTCTGTGATGGATGTCTTCCCCTCAGCTCTTCTTGGGAAGACCCTTTGTTCCTTCCTCCGTTGCTACTCTGACAACGGACGCCTCCCTGATCGGGTGGGGGGGGCATTATCAGGGCAGAACTGTCCAGGGCATATGGCGACCAGACGAATGCCACTTGCATATAAATGTTCTAGAGATGAGAGCAGTGCTTTTAGCATTGCAAGCCCTTCAAGACTCTCTTCCCTTGGGAACGATAGCAATCCAGACGGACAATATGTCTGTAGTGTGGTATATCAACAAACAAGGCGGAACCAGGTCCTATCCCCTATGTCAAGAAGCACTCAGACTGTGGCGATGGGCGATTTCTTCTCAGCGTTTTCTGATAGCAACGCACATCCCCGGGAAGTCCAATCAAATCGCGGACAAGTTGAGCAGAGCTATCCTCATGCCTCACGAGTGGTCTCTGAAAGATTCGATTTTTCCCAAGTGGGGTCAGCCTTGCTGCGACCTTTTTGCTACTCCCCAAAACAGCAAGTGCAGAGATTATTTCACCCTATTTCCTTTGCCAGGCCAGCCCAGCAGAGACGCTCTAGTCCAAGTTTGGCCCCGGGGACTTCTGTATGCATTTCCTCCCTTCCCACTAATCTCACAAGTGATATAGAAAGCTATCGCTCAGAAGGCCTCATTGATCCTCATTGCTCCTTATTGGCCTCGACAAGTTTGGTTCCCCTTTCTACATCAATTTCTGTTGGAGCAACCTTGGCATCTGGACCTAGTTCCAGATCTTTTGATCCATCAGTCGGGTCAGTTACATCGCTCCCTCCCCTCTCTGAACCTCACTGCTTGGTTCCTCCAGTTCCCACCCTAGCCAGGCTTCCTCAAATATCTCACACTGTTCGAGATATTTTAATAGCTTCACATAAATCTTCCACTCGAAAAATTTATCTTAGTAAGTGGAAACGTTTTGCCTATTGGGCTCAAGGAAGGGACTTAGATCCTTTCACTGCTCCCATCCATATGGTTCTTGATTTTCTAGCTGAACTCTTTCATACAGGTTCATCTCCTTCTACTCTCAAAGTTCAATTGGCAGCTATATCTAACTTTCATGTGGGCATTTCAGAGTCTGTCATCATGTCCCACAAGCTTTGTAAAGCCTTTTTGAAGGGAGTTTTTCTACTCAGACCTCCTATAAGAAATCCTCCTCCTCCTTGGGACCTTAATTTAGTTCTCAGTTCTTTGATTCTCCCCCCTTTCGAACCTGCAGCTTCCTGTTCATTAAAATTGCTATCTTGGAAGACTCTCTTTCTGGTAGCTATTACTTCAGCTAGAAGAGTTTCAGAACTTCATGCACTCAGCTGTCGACCTCCTTATCTGTTGTTCCATAAAGACAGGGTATCCTTACGAACCAACCCGTCCTTTTTACCTAAAGTAGCCTCTGCATCTAACCTAAATCAAAGCATTGACCTCCCTGTGTTTTTTCCAGAATATTCTAATAGGTCTGAACAAAAATTGCATTGGCTAGATGTTCATCGTCAGTTAAGGTACTATTTGGATAGGACCAAACAATTCAGAAAATCTGACCAGCTGTTTGTTTCTTATGCAGAAGGCAGAAAGGGACTTTCTGTTTCCAAGGTATCACTATCTAGATGGCTAACATCTCTGATTTCCATTGTTTATGAAATTAGACACCAAAAGCTGCCTAACAAACCTAAGGCCCATTCCACCAGAGCTTTGGCTACTTCTATAGCCTTCCAAGACAGACTGCCTATTGACACCATTTGTGCAGCGGCTACTTGGGCTACTCCTCACACTTTCATTTCACATTATAAGTTGGATTTAGCTTCTAGGCATAGAGCTAACTTTGGTACCACTGTTCTCAAGAGTCTGTTCCGTTAGGCCACCCGGGACAAGGTGCTAGGGACGCGGTCCCATCCAGCAAGAATGAAGGCGAGATAGACAACTTAACATATAGAAGTTATGTTCTTACCATAACGTTCCATGTTAGTTGTCTTCTTCGCCTTCTTTCTTCGCCCGCCCTCCTTCCCCCTGGCCTGGACAGACCTAGAGGAGTTTGATTGTGACCTCTCTTTCTACCACCTCTTTGCTATAGGTATATGCGCTGCTGTGCATATTTTTCCTGGATCAGGCTTTAGGTCACCTTTCCTCTTCCCCTTTGTTTATAGAGGTGGACTCTCTTTTTCCAGTTTTTCTGGTTGTATTATTAGCTGGGCCTAGCTCACAAACGAGATCTGAGGTAATTCACGCCTAGCATTGTGGGATATAAGGGGAGCCTCGAGCCGGTGGAACCAACTCTCGAGCTTTTAGAGTGGCCGAGTCGGAGCCGAGGTCGGCTCCGAACCCATCCAGCAAGAAAGAAGGTGAGAAGAAGACAACTAACATGGAACGTTATGGTAAGAACATAACTTCTATTTTATGACTGTTGCTATTCTCCTTAAGGATCTGCATCCCAAATCTCACTCTCTCCTTATTACTTGAATTTCCCCCTGCTATATCATCATCACTTTTCACTTTGAATTATAGCTTTCTGCTTGTGTTATGTATATGAGCCTTTATTGGGGAGGTCTAAAATATCCATTCAAGTCAGGTAATCCTAAACCACCTTGTTCTATTGGAAGCATCAGCTTATCCCACATGGCTCTTGTCTTCTTCTCCTTCCAGATGAAGTCCTTCAACTATTTATTAATTACTGTCCACAGCTTTTCTTCTTGTTGATAAAAAATATACCTGACCTGTATATAAATCTAAAGGGGGTAACAACATTTTCATTGCTTGTATCTTGATATCCATATCCATAAACAAGAGGTTCTAGTTTTGTAGATTTTGTATTTTTTTATGTTCTTCCCACATATTGTTAGCTACCATAACAGAGTCCTTTATAACTCATACTCCAAAATATTTATGTGGCTATTGTTAAATTGATTCATATGCATGTACATAATTTACAGACATAGCCTTTGTTTTGTCTTAATTAATTAATTAAGAACTGAAACTGCCTTAGAATGTTCCACAACACTGAGATGTCCTTTTCTGGTTTTATCAGGTGCAAAATAATATTGTCTGCAAATAAAGCCAACATTTCTTGATTACCATACCAATTATATCCTTGGATTTCTGAGTTCCTTATTTTATTTGCCAGTGCCTCTAAATATAATACAAATAACAAAGGGGAAATAGGACACTCCTGCCTGGTTCCTCTGTTCAGACACAACTTATTACACAGAAACCCCCTATAACTTTTGCCTCCAATCCCTTATATATCCTCCTAATTAACCTTATTATTGTATCAGGGAATGCAAATGCTTCCATTTCCCTACTCATAAAATCCCAGCTTACTCTGTTAAATGTTTTCTCTGAATCAAGACACACCAACAACAGCAGTATTTTCTTACATTCTGCTTCTCTCTGGCTCATCATTGTTCTATTAATGTTGTCACATGTTTGTCATCCCTCTTATTATAGACATAAACACTATAATCTTCTTCATCTTCTTAGGTTCATAGATTCATAGTTAGGTACTAGGCTATCGGCCCTGGGGCCTATACAAGCCCAGCCAAAAAGGTACCCTGGCTTTTGCTACCCAAGAAAATTTTCCTGTGCCACTGTCGAGCAGAGCCACAGAGGTGATCCCCGTGGTGAATTTCGTATTTCCCATCCAATCATCAAGATTTTTCTTGAAGAGTGCTAATGAGGAGCTTTGTTTGATATAGATAGGTAGTTTATTCCAGAGTATGGGAAGACTCTGGGACAGGAATCTATCCCTCCGGCATGTTCTGTTTATTGTGGTGTTTATTGTGGTGACAAGGTTTAGGTCGCTAGAGCATGTAGCTGAGAGGGATTGGGATTTCTTTAAGTGGAGTATGTCCAACAGCTCTGGGTTTGACATAGCTTTGACATAGCTTTGTATGTTAGGCAGAGCTCACCTCTGAGTAGGCGATATGCGATGGAGTGAAGCTGGCGTTTTTGAGATGGTCTGCATAGGGCATCTGTTTGAGGCCGGTAATCCTCTTTGTGAGGTATTTCTGCAGCCTTTCCAGTTGTTGTAGATGTCTTGTGAGGTACATACCAAAAGGGGCGTTGTACTCTATAATGGGTCTAATGAGTGATGAGGAGAGGGGAACAATGACCTCTTTTTTCCTGGATGAGAAACCTTTTGTGATGAGGTGTGCCACGTAGAAGGATTTCCTGACTACTGTGGCGATGTGATTATCAAAGGAGGGACTACTGTCCACCTGTATCCCAAGGTCTCTTATCACACTTTCGGTGTTAAGTATACTACCGCCTATGTTGTAGTTCATGGATACAGAGTTTTTACCAAAGGGGATGACAATGCACTTTTTGGCATTGAGCTTGAGGCCATGGCTTTGACAACAGGCATCTGTCTCAGTGAGGCCCTTTTGTAGGATGTCCACATCGTTAAGAGTTTCGATTATGGCTCCTAGTTTGCAGTCATCTGCAAACTTCATTAGCCAAAGACCTTCTGTGTTAGCCTGTACTTCAGAGAAGTAGATACCAAACAGGAGAGGACCCAGGATTGAACCCTGTGGTACTCCATTTGTCACTGGTCTGAAGTCGGATTTGGAGTCTGCTACTTTCACGGTGTGGGTTCTGTCAGTGAGCCAGTTGATAACCCATCTTGTGACATAGAGATTTATACCTAGTTTAGTGAGTTTATATATAATTCCAGAGTGTGGGATGGTGTCAAAATCCTTGGCAAGATCTAGATAGGCTGTGTGAACCACCTTACCCTTGTCTACGGCTTTGGTGACTGCTTCAAAGAAGTCTATCAGGTTTAGGAGACATGATCTGCCTTTTACAGACCTGAACTGGGTGGGGTCCAGAGTTTGGAGATTACCAATGTCTTTGTTTATAAGTTCCATGATGATACGTTCCATGGCCTTGCAGACCAGGCTCATCAGGCTAATGGTGTGGTAGTTCCCGGGGTCCGTGGTAGCTCCCCCCTTGTGGAGTGGGATAACCATCGCTGTGCGCCATTCAGCAGGCACAAAACCTGAGGTGAGGCTATGACTGAACATAGTACTTAGGTGGGGTGCCCGTTCATTCTGTGGTTCGTGTAGAACGCAGTCTGGGATGTTGTCTGGTCCCATGGATGCTGTGTTCTTGGCTTTGGAGAGTGTGGTTTTTACCTGTGCAGCTGTGATTACAGGAACTTTGCATTCTTCTGATACAGAGATGGGCTCTTTAGGGGATGAGCGGGGGGTAAAGTTAGCACTGAACCTATCTGCCAGGATGTTGGCAATATCAGTTGGGTCTGTATATTTAGTGCCGTTGTGCTGTAACTCTGAGTGTTGCCATTGAGATTCTTGATATAGCTATAGAATGCTTTGTGGTTGTCTTTAGAATCAGTATTGATTTTGTTTTTGTAACTAGCTTTGGAGGATTTTATCAGGGATCGCAGCTTCTTACTGAGGCTGACCATGGAGCTCCTCCACTCATGGGATTTTACTCTCTTTTGTGACAGTTTCTTCCTTCTGTTGTACAGTTTGTTTATGGCAGGGGACCACCAGATTGGCTTCCTTTTTTGGAAGATAGCATCTTAGTTCTGTTTGGGATAGCATGATCCATGCACTCATGTAAGTGCTTATAAAGTGCAATTGTGTAGGATTCAGTAGTCGTAATTGTATTGTCCATCTACATGGGTGTCATGAAGTTCACCACTTCTGTCTTAAGAAGCATGAAGTTGGTTTTGGAGAAATTTTTTACCATGGTTTCCTTAATGGAGGGTGGGGGCAGGATGTGGATATCTAGGGTAATTAGCTTATGGTCGGATTGGACCAATGAGGCATTGACTTCAGGTGTGGAACACCGGTCACTCATGTTGGTAATGACTAGATCTAGGATATTGTTGCCCCTGATGGGGGTATGGATAAGTTGATCCAGGGCATTAGAGTTTATGAATTCCAGAAAGCGTTGAGCTAAGGAGCTGGTGCATGAGTAGTTTTCTCAGTTAATGGTGGGGTAGTTGAAACGCCCATTATTAGGGTGTTTGGTTGAACCCTAATATTTTCCAGTACATCAAGAAAAGAGGAGTGGGAATCCTGGGGCATGGTGGGTGATCTGTAGCAAGCTACAATTTGGATTGCAGTTTTGCCCAGAGTTAGTTGCACTTGGATAACCTCAGCTGCATTATGCTGAGCAACTAGCCTGGAGGTGCGGATATCCTTAATGAATATGGACACACCTCCTCCTGTGGTGTTCTGGTCCAGGTTACATGGCCGGAAAGTGTGGTATGAGCTATAGCCTGGTAGTGCAGGGGTGCTGTTTGGAGCCTTGAACCAGGTCTCAGTCACTGTACAGATATCAATGTTCTCCATTTTAAGGAGTGCCTCGAGTGAGTGCATTTTGAGATTTAGGCTTCTAGCATTGAGTAGCATCACCCTCAGTTTTTGCTTGCCTGTTCCTGTTATGGTGGTGAATTTGTCATTTGAACCTTGCCTAAAAAAGGCACTATAGGGGCGGCAAAAACCTTAGCCAGTATCCGGAATCCCAGGGGTGACAGGTGCAGGCCATCTTTGGCAAAGCATCGTAGTCTGTTGACCATGTCATTCCAGGCAGACAGATACTGGATCCCTTTAGAATGGCACTAGAAGCTTAGCCAATTTTTGAAGTCAAGTCATTTTGTCCTTGTACTGTGGCATCATTCTGTGTGATAGCAGAATGTTACTCAGGGCTAGGGTCATACCTGCCTGGGCTACAAGATTGATGAGCTCTTCCATGTCTCTTTTCATGTAGTCCAGGGAGGTACATCTCAGGTCGTTCACACCAACATGGACAATGACAGACTCATCTTTTTTCGGCTTTTCCCAGTTAGGGGTCGCCACAGCGGATCACCTGTCCACTCATGATTGGCAGTGGAGTTGTATGGTGTCGAGTTGCTCAACCTTCCACAGAATGCACACACACGCATGCACTCATGCCTAGGGCCAATTTAGAGTGTCCAATCCACCTACAGCATGTCTTTGGGACGTGAGAGGAAACCGGAGCACCCAGAGGAAACCCATGTGACCACAGGGAGGACATGCAGACTCCACACAGAAGGCACCCCAGCTGAGGATCGAACCGGAGAACCTCTTGCTGTGAGGCGGCAACACTAACCACTGCAACACTTTATAATCATGGTTTAAAATGGAATTGGGCCTATATGAAGCTGGGTGTGATGGATCTTTACCGTCTTTAGGTATTAGAGTCATCATATCTTTCTTCCAGGATGTTGGTGTTTCCCCTCCTTTTAGAATACTGTTAAATGAAACCTTCTTTATCTTTATCAGTTTCTTATCTCCTAGTTTCCAAACTTCCACAGGAACACCATCTATTCCTGGCAACTTTCCTGCTGATTGATTATATATCACCATTTTTATCTCATCCCCTCCTATCTTAATTGTTAATTGTTGAGCCTCATTTACCTGCAACCTTGGCATACTTAAGCCTTCCATAAATATTTTCTTTTATGCTTTTTTTATTTCTGTATTCCTCTCTGTTATACAAATTGTCATAAAATTTCCAAAATATCTCTAAATCCTCTATAGGATCTGTGGTTATTTTTCTTGTTATAGGCTCTCTAAGTTTTGCAACAACCCTTTCTTCTTTCTATTGCCTAAGTCAGTATGCCAAAAGTTTTTTGTACTTTGGAGTTATTATCAAAAACAGTTACTTAGCCATCATTTTAAAATTGATGCATATTACCTAGCTACTTCCTTATTTTCTCTTTAACACTCTGCATTTGCACCTCTTCCTCTGTGAAATTCCATTTATTCTGTAATACTTTAACCTTTGTCTGTCCCTTTAAATAATCATTGTTACTTCTTAACCATATCTATTTTTTTTATTTCCACCCTATTTTTAAACTCTGTTTTCATTTTATCCCACTCACTAGCAGTAACTTTTGAAGAAATTTCTGTCTTCCCTAATAACTGAATAATTTTCACTACACATTCCTTAAATTCCTTTCTTTTTAACAAGTAGCTGGAGAAGTGCCAATGCCTCATTTTTTATTTCATTACCCTGCAGTGGTGCTGCGTCAGGGCTGGTAACTTGGCATGTAAAACTCAACTACCAATCATTAGCGGACCAGAGTTCCTCTGTGGCAACCCCTAACCGGGAAAAGGTGAAAAGACACAACAACCTTGCATTTATATTTTAGTTGTTGTTGGTACATGATCTGAAATAGGTACTGAATGTTTGTCAAAGCTTTCAATTAAATCACATGTTCTTCTGAAATATAATGTCTGTCTAGTCTAGTCTAGTCCAGTTATTGTACCTTGGGGAATAATGTGTAAATATTTCCCAGTTCTTACTACTGAATTCACGTCCTCCATAACAAATATTTTCAAAATTTTCTTCAGAAATCCACCCTCTTTTTTATATTTTCCCATTTAGATCCCCAGATAAGTTCCCACTGCAGCAAATCAAGTTGTAGTCCCTGCCTATAAGTAATATTCCCTGCTGAAAGATGATTATTTCTCCCAAAATATTTCTTGAGCTCTGTAATAGCAGTTTTAGGTGGAATATAAATACATGCCAGTGAAATTTTCCTCCCTTGCCAGTACCCCTTTACTGCAACAAATCTACCATTACTATCTTTTTCCCTTTTCAGTCACTATTGGAGCTCCTCTAGCAATTGGTATAAGTTCCCCCCTTTTCCTTTGTCCCTGATATAGGTTCATAGGTTCATAGATTAGTACTAAGCTAACTGCCCTTGCAAGCCATTTTAAGCCTAGCCAATTATCCCTAGTGAGACTCAAACCCTGCACCTTGTGTTTGTAAGGCAAACACCTTAACCATTAGGCCACCCTCATATGTTCATCGGTTCATTCTGCTGCATATCCATCATGAAATTCTTTCTTTATCAAATTCACATGCCCACTTCTTTCCAAATGTGTCTTCTGTAGCATTGCTATTTTCACTCTCTATTTCTTAGTATAATTCAGCACCTTTACCTTTTTGTCTATACCTATGAGGCCATTTATGTTCTAAAATAATATGTTTAGTGTAGCCATCATGATAAGAAGTTATCATTCCAGTCTATTATACATGACAGCTTTTTAAAGGTCTAATTCCAGCTTTTGTGTTACCATGCATCCATTAATGTTTGGCAGATTGATCCTTTAAAAAGCTGCTGTTATTTCCATTTGAACGTATGTCACATTTTATAAGACATCTTGTTTTAATGGAATCCCTCTTAAAAAAAAGACACTCCCAAAACTATTATCTTAAAACAAACACACAGAACTATATATATCTTCAAATACTGAAGGTTAACCCTCCTGATAGGAACAATTATCCCAAATCTACAGCTGCACCTGCAAGCATTAACTTGCCTAAAATTAAGGTTATCCATGCTACAATGGATGTTACAGCCTATGATCCTACTAACATCAAATGCTGTCTGTTCTTGTCTTATCTTTATTTCCCTTACAGTTGGGAAACATTAACTGTTAGCCTTAGAAAAAGTGCACTAGCCATCTTTAAATAAAACTAAATTATACACGTTTCTAGTAAATGCATTAAAGTATTTAATTACCAGAAAAGCTGCTATCTTATATTCACTTCAAGTAATTTAAAAAATATATATTTACCTAACTGCTTGCCATTGTACCTTTTAATTTTACTTTTCTCTCAATATACAATGTCTACACCTCTTGATTTATTGCCTTCACCTTTAGTTAGTTTATTACCATGGAAACAGAGGAATAGAATGTGCTTTTTGAGTCACACTGAACATTTATTTACTAAAGGAAGACTATTCCTAAAGTTGTGGGCTGTCATTTAAAAAATACACTTGCTTACACAAATACTTGCCATTATATTAAGCCAAGGGGATTATTACAAACTTTTACTATGCAAAAGTAAAAGAGAATATTTCAACTCTACATATATTATAATCAATGCACTTTTATGCCCCATCTCCACTGCAACAGCCCAAGATTACAGCCTGTTAACTTAAATTTGCTTTTGTCTACTTTCCTTTCTTTTTACATTGTAATGCCTACATTTCTTAAAAGTAAAAAAGAAAAACGTACTTGTCTACTTTAGTATCTTTATTGCTTACAACAATCACTGAAAATTCTTTACTAAATAATATGCAATTAATGTCTTAAAATGTTTTATACAAATACTGTAAGAACAAAAAATTGTTTTACTTACAATTTTTTTCTTTTTTTCCCTTTTAGTGTCCTTTCAAAGAGTAATGAGATAAAGTGGGGTTATGCCTGCCAGTCCCCCAATAGATTTAACAATGGCAACAAAATCCAGTCTTTCTCAACTACTTTTTCTTGTAAAGCCATATTTCACAAATGTGATTGATGTTTTATAGTCTCACATTTTTCACTAATTTCAGTGTTGCTGGTCTTCTTCCTGTTATCTCCATCTCCCAAACCTAGACTCTGGTTCAAGTCCAAGGTACTCCCAATTCTTTTAGTCAACTCCTGTGCTTTTTTTCTGTCTACCAAACATTTTGGTTTGAAACATAAATATTTTCACTGTCCCAGTCTTTCTGTGAGCTTTATTATTAGAGGAATGGGAAGGAGAATTCCCTTCTGTTTTTTTTTGGCTCACTTTTTGTCTGATAAACTTTTGTGTTTCCTCCTTAGCTTGTTATGCACCAAAAAATGACTTTCATCCTCCAGTAAAAATTATTCTGAAGACAGCTGGAAACATCAACTTGAATCTCACATCTGCCTCTTGACATTCCCTGATTGCTTGGATAAATTTACTTTGCTTCTGCCTGGTGTACAGTGAGTAATCATTTTCCACAAATACTTTACTGTCTCCAATTTTTAATACTTTGCCTTTCTGCCACAGTTTTGTCAGGATCAACTCTTTCTGCTGGTGTGATTGCATCTTTACTAATATAGGCCTTGCCTGTTTTCTTGTGGCTAGCTTTGGAGCATACACACAATGTACCCTTTCCGTTAACAAATCCTGCTGTAGAATACCAGTCTACTTATGTATTTATGCTTTCAGAAAGTTAATACAATCTGTTCCTTCCACTTTCTCTGGTACAGCAGAAAATCTCAGGTTCTCTCTGTGTGCCCTGTCTTCTAACTCTACAATTTTGTGAAACAGCTATTCTTGATCAGTCTCATACTCAGCCAGCTTTTTCTTCATTTTGACATCTGATGTTTGCAGTTTTCTCAGTCCATCTTCCTCTTCCATTTTTCCAGACTTGTATTATTTCAGTTGATATACTCTTCCAGTGTTTCATTTATTTTAATAAGCTCTGAGCAAATATGACTTATTTTTCCTATGGATTACTAGAAACCACCTCTTATACTAATGCTGGAGCTTGAACTGCATTTTGCTGAATAGCTGCAGGATTCTTCCCAGTCAGTGTTTTCTCTTCACCTTTTCTAATTCATTTTCTTTCATGCTTTCTAAGTTTTTCTTTTCTGGTATCCAGCCAGTGTACTTATTAGTCAGTAACTGAATTTTACAAAAATAGGCAAAATTACTGATCCTTAAATATGTGAGCTGAAGTCAACTGTCAATCAATGTGCAGCCGTCTTGGAAAGTTGTGGAGTGTCTCTTCTTATCTGCAACTGCTTTTCCTTCTTAAATTTCAGATTGAATTGCACACTGTTGATGTAGTTGTGCCATTATTTTACACAGTCCTGCAAAATGTTTTTGTCAGCAAAAGTTGTATTGTTTGTCACAGCATTAAAATGCCTCAGTGGATTCTTTCCCAGTGTGGTGTCTTACCTAAGATACATATGCCTTAGAGATTATAGGATAAGTGAGTTCTTTGTATTTGACTTCTTTTATTGTGCAATGCTTTTTCTGTATGATGATGGTGATGATCATGTTCTTTATGTGTCTTGCAGTAATTATTGTGCCCGTTTATCTTGTTTTGTATACCCTTTCACAGCTCAGACTGTTAAAAATGTACCTGTATATGTGAAAGAGATTTTCTCCCTTACTAGTCTTTCTTGTATTTTAAGGCACTGACTCACAGCATTCCTCCATCAGATTACTTTTATTTTATATGAAACTAAATGATTGCTAGTGCTGTTGTTTAAACTTATTAGACCCTGTGCAACAGTGACTTGAAGTCTCTTCCACATGTAAGAACAATAGATTTGCAGGGTTTTACATCATAGTGCTGTCAAGCTTCTTAAAAGAGTGATGTACTGCTGAATTATATGTCTGACTTACTCATTTTTTCTGCAGGACCTATCCCAGTTCACATTAGAATTTATGTGCTTTTATAAATGTTGTATAATTATCAAATGTGGGTCAATGGGGTTTTCACTGTCAGAGCTATTTCATTTCTTTTAGTCACTGCCCCTTTATAATTGTACTACTGAAATATATGATCTGTCCTACACATGTGGATGCTGATTGAGTTAGAATTGCCCATAATATTGGTCAGCTTTGCTTCCATCTCTTCCACCACCCCCATCCACAGCTGCCCCCACGTCAATACATTTAAACTTTCTAAGTCAATGTCCTATTACCCAATTAAGGTTAGAAAGGTTAAAAAGGAAAGAAACAGAAGATATGTTTAATGGATAGTCTAACTTAGAACAGATGTTCTTACTTGTATTTCCATTGTCCACGTCTGGGCAGTATTTTTATGTTAAGTGTTATCCACCTTTTTCATAATGTCCTCCATGGTCACAATGTCTAAATTCTGTAAGTTATCCTTTTTTTTCCAGAAAGATATATTTTTATTAACAGACTAGAATTACTCTTTCTAAATAAGACAAAGAAAGTTTAAGCATACTGCTTGTATGTACTGCAAAACACAATTTGTGTACTACATGTATTTACGTGTGTGTGTGTGTGTGTGTGTGTGTGTGTGTGTGTGTGTGTGTCTGTGTGGAACCTGTACCTATGCGTCATATCTGAAAAGAGGGGGTAGGAGGAAAAGAAAAAAAATGCAAGATGAGATATGTAACCATGTTTATAGTATTCTACTATGTATCATTCCCCAGATTAAGAAAAAAAAATTGTAATGCAGCTGTACTGCAACAAATAATGCTGTCATAGTTTCACAATGGGACCCAATGGTCATTAAATATTCATTAGCATCATCTTACCATGGACATGCCAAAATAAGTACTTTACTTGTGAAAGTAGCATATATCATGCAAAGATGTGGACTGCACAATAAGAGGTCATGTGACTTGGATCCTATGGCATTCAAGTAGAGTACTTGCAATGATACTTGCCCGCATATGCAATGACACACTACATTCTTGCAACATGGGTACAGCCAAATCCTCAAACAAGAGCTATGCAGCAGAGATCATACCATGGTATATTATAAGTGTGACAAAAATGGATGGATAGGGCAGTTAGAAAGGGGGATGAGCAAGCAGATGAGGACACAGAAGGACAAGGGGAAGTGAAAAGTGATGTGAGAGTTTAAGTTTTTTCTTCGTGAGATAGGTGTCTATTTTTTTAAGAAAGAGAGAGTGGAAAGTAGCATGGGGAATGTATGGATGTGTTGGTTAATATAATGATAACATCAGGGCTAACAAATACACATAAAAAGTAAAGATAAATAGGAGAGATGCTTACATAAATATGGGGCACAAAGAAGTGTCATGGACATACAGAGGGAATGATAACTGGTGATTGGGAGAACAGGACAGCAAACCGTGAAAGGGAGTCAAACACAAGGAAGAGGAACACTACAGTGGGGTTAGGCCTGCCTGCTAAGTTGGACAGCTATGAACCCCACCAGAACTCTGTTACCTCTATGATTGCCTCCATGGCTGGGCCCAACTACAGGTCAGATTGGTGGATGGACAACTCAGCTGTGCAACTCTGAAAATTGCATAAGGATGCAATCCAGGGTGCCAGTGTGGTTGTTCGGCCACTAATCCACCACAGCCCTCAACAGTCCTGCCACCTCTTGCTGGGTGGCACAGGAGGAGTCCCAAGGTAATTCTCCCCATGAGGAGCCTACACCCTCACCAGAGAAGCAGCATCAACCATCCAGGTCACCACCTACAAGATCACCCTGTAGAGAGATTGACCTGAGACTACTGTGGACCCAGCAGGTGGTGGTAACACAGATGCAGAACATGGTGGATGATGCCACACCATGTCCATTTCCATGGCTGACACTGCAAAAAAACATGAATATATAGAGAGAGAAACAAAATGACTAAGGAGAAATAAAAAAATGAAGAAAACAACAGAAAGAAAAAGAAAAGAAACCAAAAGCAATAATCATTATATTGTGCTAAACCATTTGGTACTAAATACAGTGGAAGACGAAAATGTAGTCAGGTGAGAAATGTTAATACAAAAACAATATACAGGCCTGGGCCACATCTATTACAGAAATGAACAACAGGGCAGAATATGATGGGAGGAACTTGGTCACTGCTCTTAAGCAGAAACACAGTATATGAGTGCTAACCAGTATAAGTGCAGTGGCCATCAAAGATAGGCTGAAGTAGCCAAACTGTAAAAATAAATTACACTGCCCTGAGGATGTTATGAACAGGTAGCATGCACTGTGTGGCTAGTACTGGGATATGCTGTACAGGGTGGCACTACACCACATATAACATGTCTCTGAGTAACAATAGGAATACACATTGGGCATGCAAGTGCTGTGGCAATACTGCATCCTGACAAATGCAAAACCAAGTACATTGCTACAGACAGCCAAAACTTTGCATGCCAATGGTATTCCAGGCAAAACTGGCACAGATGTGGGCTGTGGAATGTGCAGCCATACAGTACAATATGTTGGGCTGACAGGTGCACTGCACAGTACCTGCATGGTGACCACATAGGTATGAAGTATGGAATTATACCAACTGGAAATGTGACACAGCAGAGACTTATACCCCTAAATTTGGTGTTATACCTAAGGTCAGTCCATGCAGCTAAGCAGATGTCTTAGTGACTGCCCAAACATCTACATTCCCTAGGGTGTGGAGAGCTTGCAGGGAGTATAATTTCTTGCTTAGATTTCTGGTATTGAGCAGTAACACAATTATATTTTCTAGGGTTGGTTTTGTTTTGCCTGAAGGTTTATCAGGTTAACAATGGCTAAAAAAGGCACTATAGGGTGGAGAAGGTTTTAGTCAATATTAGAATACCTAGAAAGAACAGGTGCAGACCATCCTTGGCAAAGCAGTGTGGTTTGTCAACCATATCCTCTCTGGCTGACAAATATTGTGCCCACTTCGAATGATACCAAAAGTTGAGCCAATTATTAAAGTCATTTATCTTGTGTTCATACTTTGGTGTCATCACTGGAGACAGTGAAATGCTGCTCAGTAATAGGTCACACTAGCTTGGGATACAGAGTCCAGGAGCTCCATCATGTCTCTTTTCATATAGTCAGGGATGTACATCTCAGGTCATTTACACCCACATGTTTTATGATTGAATCATACTGCTACCTGTCGTTCAATGACCTGAGTGCATGTGTGATCAGGCAGATTTTGGCCCGATAGGTAACTGACTGTAAATCTCCTTACTCAGTTTGGTGAGTGAGGCATCTGTGTGTCTCATGATAGAGTCTCCTTTAATCAAAATATTGGGTTGTGTGGTGGTTTGCCCTATGGACTTAGACATTGAGACAACTTGAGATGTGACCATCTGTGTTGTAGTGGATATTGCTTTGGTAGATTGCTTTTGAGGTTGCTGAGGATACTTATCAGTGCAATATCTGGGATGTCTTTGGGGTTTAGGAAGATTGCATTTAAGAGCCTCAGCATATGTGGGACTATGTGTCTGGTACATACTATGTGTGGTTGGTGTAGTGTGTGTGTTTCTGACAACTTGCTTGGCATTATAAGTGCTTGTATACGAGAACCTTGCGTCCAGTGAATCTGTAACTACATCTCTTGCATGCTGTATTAGTTTCTTTAAGAATTAGGTGTTTGCCAGTAAACATGCGATAGTTGCGACATGGCTGCAGATATAGTAGGAAAGTGCATATCTATGTTTACAGATCCTTATTACATGATCTACAATGGGATGGTACAAGAGAAGATTATAGCTGACTAGCTCTGGTAAGAATCAAGATTAAGACTAAACTCATGGGGCTGTGCTCCTCAATGTGCAAATTTATTGCTCTTTGTGCAACTAAGTGCTGAAGGTATTTCAGAGGTAGAGTTGTGAATCCTCATGCAAGCACTACACCTTTAGACAGACTCAGAAAATCAGTGAATATTTTAGCACAGAATAAGGCCAGGCTATTCTCCACTACCACAAGATTGCAGCTCTAATGCTTCTAACTGTAATTCAATGAAAGACCTAGAAGTGCAGTAAATAATAAAATTAAAACAGTAATACAACCTGAAAGTGCAAGGACGAATCAATTTGCACAGTAACTGAAGCAGTAAACAATTAAAATAAACAGGAATGCAGAATTCATCAGTTTAAATGCAGTGGTAAAACAATAGTACTCTAAAGTAATAGTACACTGTCATCCTTCTCTCACCAGAGGAAAACATGTAGCACTAGTCACAAACTGCTTCCTGAGAAGTAATATTAACCCAGATGTTTATGGGCTTGGTACAATTTCTACTGTCTTCTCTTAGTTGGATACAACAGAAAGCCAATCTACACAAGGGCCTTGAAGAGGTTTTCAACAAAACTGCAGCCAGACCAGGTAGTGAACTCCCATGCAAACTGCCCTATCAGAAAGTAGCAGAAGCCATGTCCCTCTGCGCCTTCTCTCACCAGAAGCAAAGCAGGAGCATTATAAACTGTCTCCTAAGAAGCAATTTTCAAACTTTCCAGTCATTTATAATCTCTGCAGTTTTAGGAAATAATGTTCCTCTAATCCTTTTCTCACCAGGAGCAAAATAGAAGCAACAATTCCAAGCTGATTCTTAAGAAGCAGTTCCTAGGCTAGTGATGGCGAACGATTTGGGCTCGGCGTATCAAAAATTTGGAAAATGCCTTTCTTGACTCTGCTGGCATGTCACCCCCCCCCCCCCAAACAAAAGAGAAACAATTATTTAGTATTCATTTAATTAAAAACAAAATACAGCCCAATCATGTGTGCTCCTAAGTATTACAAAAGTAAAAGAAAACTCAGTGACTTACAATAAAGAAAACAATATGCTCACTGATAATTGCTTAAAATAGTGTACCAAAAATTACCCTACTTTTAACAGCAATTTTGAATTTAACTGACAAAAAAATATGGAACACATTGCATTTGATTCAACTAACATCAATTAATGACTTTTTTGTTGCTGAGTTTTAATAGATAAGTGCAGAGTCGCATATTTCTTGTATTTTCGTTCAGTTTCCTTGGTAAATGCTGGTGTGTCACCTTTGACACGCATGTCATAGGCTTTCCATCACTGTCCTAGGATCACCAGTGATTGGTAGCCTAGTCCCAAATGTTGCAGATTTTAAAACCATAACGGAAAATATAGGATTAATACTCTGAAATTTGCAGCGTGCACTGAGTGGGATGGTATGAAACAGGAAATAACTCAAGCTTTAAGATATGGAGGAGGACCTTCCCAGTTTATCTCTCAGTGACTAGTATGATGAACAGATGAAGGTGAGACTGGAAGGAGTGTCTAAAGTCAAATTTATAACAGGGGTGGGGAGCTGAAAAGCCACTAAGTTTAAGAGCACAGCAGGAATGTGACTGGTCTGTGGGTAAAAAATCAAATGCAGTCAGACCACAGAGCATTTCAACTAATGAATAATACAGTTAAATACTGTTTCTCATCTCCTCTCATTAATTAGCTAGATTGGATTATTTTTCAATCAGTGAATGGAAAAGGAATTATTTTCTAACTGACTCTTGCCAAAAACATTTAAAGCACCAAGAAGAAAACCCTTTTAGGCAAAAATAAATAAATAAATAAATAAATAAATAAAACTGTAATATAACAGCAAAAAAAGTATCCAAACCTTAAAGGAAGAAATCCAATGCAAAATTAAATGCAGTCAGTCAACAGCAGAGTCATACCATGATGCTGCAGCTGTGTTGTTAAATTAGCGAATCTGCATAATGCACTCAAGGTAGCTTGTATAAAGTTAGTGTTATGGGTGGAATGGAATGTGACTATGGGGAGTGTGAATTCAAGTTTAGGAATGATAACATATTTAGTTATTGCTCTTCTGCCTTCTGTGGTGAGATGATCTGAAATGGGTTCAGTGGCTTTAAGATGATTAATTACTTTTGTAAAAAGCAGTTTCTGTGTGATTCCTGAAGGAGAAAGTAGGGCCTAGAGTAAGGCCTAGATATATATATATTGTTAAACAAGCTTTAGGGTAGGGTTGCCAGGAGTGGACATATTTAGGGGTCTTGCAGAGGAAAGATCTTCAGAGTCTTAAACTTATGATGGCATTTTTATTGTCGTTTATTGCTAACAGTTTTTTAGTTAGTCATGGGGAAAATGTGGGAAAAAATCTTTTTGAGTGCTTTTTGAAGGATATTTGATGAAGGTCCATTTGTGTGCAGTATAATGGAGGGAATGATTGAGTTGATGCCATTTGTAAAAGTAGAGAATAGGATATGCGGTATAAATTACCGTTGAGGTACTTGAGCTATGAAGTGGCCAACAGTAGTCGCTGAGCTGTCCGCTTTGACTATGAAAGTTTTTTTTTTTTATACAAGTAACCAGAGAACCATGCTATGACATTTTAACTTATATATGAAGAGCTGATAGATATTCTCAAAAGGCATACATATATCTATAAATATGGCCACTGAGAAGTATTCATTTTCCACTAATGCATTCTATCAGTTACAGTGCATACAAATGTTAAATGTTAAATTATTATAACCATGCTGTAAGCCGTTTGGTTATATAGCAATTTCTGAAATATTTTTTAACTGGTCATAGGATGGGGAGAGATTAGTAGACTGTAGTTGAGGTAAGAGAAGGATTTTTAAGATTAGGAGTAGGAATTATTATAGAGTACTTAAATTGCTTATGTTGTATACCTGTTGTTAGTGATAAACTGAATATGAGAGTAATATCTTTAGAAAATGGTTTATCACAGAGTTTCTGGAAGGAAGGGGACATCATTTGGACTGGGGTTGTCTTTTCTATCTAACTCAATTATCCAAATATCCAAGTATTCTCCAGGACCCAGGAAGTTAGAAATGGGGAGTCCACCTCTACAGAGAGGCCAGTCATAAGTGGAGTCCCTCAGGGATCGGCCTGGAACCACTCCTTGTTGGCATTTACCTCTCTGAACTCAAGACCAATGTCAAGGTCCTCTGGCTGATCAAGTTTGCAGATGATTGAGTATTGGGAGCAGTGATAGAACCCCCACTAACACTAATATTGTCCTGGAAGGGCTGACACAGACAAATAACTTGTGTCAGAATCATGCACAAAAACTAAATGCCAAGAAATGTATAATAGTATCCTTTGGGAAGTCATCCACCCCTGGTAACTATCATAGTGACAACACATCCCTAAGAGCTGACCCAGTAGTCAGGGGCATGAGGACACACACATAGACAGTAATTTAGCCTTTGACCATCACATGTCTACAGTAGTGAGGAGATCATTCAATGTTGTGCAACTTATAAACAACACTATGGCATCTAGGTCCAAGGAGGTCATTACTCTGCTGTATTCAGCATTCATTAGACCTATCATTAAGTACAATGCCCACTTTGCTGTGTACTTAGCCTGGCATGTCCATCAATTGAAATTTCCATAGAGATTCCTCACTAAAAGAATACATGGCATAAGTAAAATGTCCTTTGTAGGCTTCCTTAAAGCTTTATCCATGTATTCTGTGTTTTAAAGGCTGTTAAAGGGAGATCTATGCCTAGCATGCAAGGTGTTGTCATATCCCACCCTAATGGACCTCCTGCATATCTGCAAAACAAACAGCATTAGAATTACACCTTCTGAAGACTTAAATTTTGCCTGTGATATAAATAGGACCTGCTGGAGAGACAGGTATGTATCCCAGAGATTACTCCTTCTCTGGAACAGGCTTCCCATCTGTGTGAAGCAGAGTTCCTTCTTAACCCAATTCAAGTGTAACTTGGACAATTGGACAGGGAACAGAAAATTCATCCCTGGTTTTGCACCTATGTCTCTTGATGGACACAGGCAGCTGGTAAATAATTCATCTCCCCGACCCCTGCTTGTAAATGTTTCATTTCCCAAGCCCCTGCTTACTCTTGTCAAGTTTATCAGAATTTGTCAGAGATTTGGAATGCATGTCTAGGCTTTAAAAGGCCCTAGTGGTTGTTACCCTAGTACAATCCTATGAACCTATGAACTTATGTACAACTTTCCAGGCTTGAAAAATTTAACAAGAAAATTGTCAAACTTGTCACAAACCAACCTGCTATAGCTCTTGATAGCTCTGCTCTTCAAACTATTCAAACTATGGGCTGGTTAGAATCCCCTAACTTCATAGTCTTCTCTCATCTAATGTTTACCCACAAGGTAGTGTACTGACTGTGGATTATGCTGGGAATTGCTGGAGGAAGGTTTATTGTGTACTTTCCTGTTGGTAGATTTGTTTAAAAGTGTTTAATTTCTCCTGTATTTAAGCCTTGTGTTTGTATGTCGCTGCACATCTCACAACTGGGATTAGCAGTGCCCTGTATAGATGCAAACACCTTGAAACACAATTTTTCTCTAGACATCTGTCAAGGGAACCTTCCCAAGCTTCCCTGCTGCACTACTGGCAACTCACATGCGCACTGAGCAGCACTACCGCACCTATCTTCCACAGCCTTCAACTGAACAACCATTGTTAGTCCTAGAGCAAAAACTGGTCAAACTAGCCCATTCGCTTCCCTAATAGCGTATATGGTAAAAACCTGCTGTAATGGATAGGCAGTTTCCCATCAATTCTATGGCCAGCCTGATTGACATGGGAATACTGAAGCAGTGTAGTAATTGCCTCATGTATACCGACAACTATTTACTCCTACAACAAATACCCTTTGCGAGAGATGTAAGTACACTATGAAATTGGAATCACTTCTGTCATGTAATAAGCTGGATACCAATCAGATTGTCCGTTCACACTCTTCACCTACCACACAAAATAAAGACATGTCACATAGACCCACATAAACAGATGTCCTCCCTAGAAGTCTATGAAAAGACCCAGAGACATCCCAAATGTAAACAACATGCACACACTGCTATGCAAATAGAAACAACTACACATTGGAGTATTTGCCTATAGTTAAATGGACACAGAGTAGTGTATCAGCAAATAAGAGCCTAAGGAAAAACACCTATAAACCTAATGTCCTAGTCCTAGGCGACTCCATAATGAGACACACAGATATTCTCTCACCAGGCTGGACAAGGAGAAGGCCACGGTCAACTGCCTGTCAGGTACCAGGATCCATCAAATTATACATGCACTCAAGTCGCTCAACAATAAGTACTGTTATGACTCTGTCATAGTCCATGCTGGGGTGAATGACTTCAGATGTACTTCTCTGGACTATATGAAGAGAGACATGACTGAACGTTCAGATTATGTGTCCCAGGCAGGTATGACCCTAGCCCTAAGTATTATTCTACCTTCAGCCAGAATTATACCACAATATAACAAAAAATGATTGACTTCAACAATTGGCTTAGTTTCTGGTGTCAGTCCAGGGGGATCTAGTATCTGTCAGCCTGGGATTACATGGTCGACAGACCACACTGCTTTACCAGAGATGGTCTACACCTGTCTCCTCTAGGCTTTCAGATACTGGCAAAGGCACTTGCCTCCCCATAGTGCCTTTTATAGGCAATGGCAAAACAACAAAATTTCCAATGCAACAAAATCCCTGGCAGCAAACTCAAGGTTCTGCAGCTTAATCTTAGGAGTCTAAACATGAAGCTGCACTCCCTGGAAGCACTCCTCACCTTAGAGGATGCAGTTATCTGTGAAGTTACTGAGACATGGTTCAAGGCCGCAGAGAGCACCCAGTCCGTGCAAGACTAGAGTGTCTTCCACACATTCAGACCTCAAAATAGGCATAAAATAACCAAAGGTAGCGGTGTAGCCATCTTCATTAAAGCCAAGTACAGCTCAAGACTAATCAAACAGCATGACTCTCTCAAACTACTCCATGTCCAATTAACTATAGGCAAAATACTCTACCACATCATTGCTAGTTATAGGTTGCCCACCAGGAACCAAGAAAAGCACTCTGCTTACCTGGACTTACTGGAATCACTCTCTGTACTGCCCAGCACCTTAGTCATGGGTGATTTCAACTATTCTTCCATCAACTGGTTGACATACATGAACACAAACACGCTCGCCCAGAGGTTCCTGGACTTTGTCCCTTCAAATGCTCTGGAACAGATAGTCTGCACCCCCAAAAGGAACTCAGATGTCCTACATGGGGAATTACTGCACTCCCCCCTGTGTGATGCCTTTCTTGGCAAGGTCGGACCATAAAACTATTTCGTTCAAAGTAAATATTGGACCTGACTCCCCCACAGGAGCTAACAAACTCAAAAACTTTTCCAAAGCAACTACAGACTACTAAGCAATGGTATAAAACAATGGTACCTGTGCAGAGGTGCACTCACATGCTCTGTATAAGCACTTAAACAACTTTAGTGACTCGGCTGTACCTGACCGAATCAAAACCAGGTCCTCCCAAAAAAACAAACCACCCTGGTGGACCTCAAGCATAAACAGGTTATATAACAAGAGAAAGAAACTGATGTCTAAGAATAAGAGGAAACTGACTCAGCAGAGGAAGAATTCCCTCGACAGCTTGAATAAGCAAATCAGAAATCTTGTAAAATCCTCTAAAGCTAATTACAAAGCTAAAATAACATCTCTAGCTAAGATTTGTCATAGATTGTTCTTTAACTACATCTGAAATTTAAAAGGGAATGTCCACCTATGTGCCGAACTGGTAGTAGATGTTACCACTCAATTGCACCAGAGGAAATTGCCAACCTGTTAGCTGACAGATTTGGGGCAAACGTCACCCCCTGGCCTCATCGGTAATACCTCATAGCATACCTGACACCAGTCCTCTGCCTAGTATCTCTAGAGATGAGGTCATATCTGCACTGTCCAAGGCTAAAAACATGGTGTCAGTGGGACTAGATAACATCCCAGGTTGTTTACAAAGCAATCTAAAACAGGACCTAGTGGATCCACTTAATATTCTCTTTAATGGTAGCCTGAGAATTGGCTTTGTTCCAGGGGAGTGGAGAACAGCAAAAGTAATCCCCTTGCACAAAGGGGGGCCATCAAGCAACCCAGGAAACTATAGACCCATAAGTCTAACCAGTCTCATCTCCAAGGCCATTGAAAGAGTCATCATGGACCTTATCAACAAGGACGTAGGTGGCATTCATACTCTAGACCCAACCACATTAAGGGTAGATCATGCTTATTAAACCTAGTAGACTTTTGTGAGAAAGTCACCAAAGCCCTGGATGAAGGTAAGACAGTGCATACTGCCTATTTTGCCCTAGCCAAAGCTTTTGATGCAATTCCCCAAACAGGCATTACTGAGAAACTCTCCAAGCTTATTTGGTCTTGATAAATCTGCAAAAGCAACCTTTAAAGCAGGAAAGTTGCAGCACCAATAAAACATCAGTTTGGGACAGGAATGTGATATAAAAGAACTTGTGCAAGAGGGACTGTATAAATATCTGGAAACTGATGGAAGGATCAATAATAAAACATGAACAAATGCAAATAAAACTTAGTAAGGAATATTTTAGAAGACTAAAATTAATACTGAAAACATCACTGACATCTAGGAACAAAGTCCAAGCTATGAATCAATTTGCTCTTTGTGTCCTAACTTACAGTTTTGGAGTGACTGACTGGCCCCAAAAGGTGTTAAATTGATTGGACAGGAAAACAAGAAGGATGCTTCATGCTTATCAAATGATTTATAAAAATCAAAATCTACTGCCAATCATTAGCAGACCGGGTTCCACTGTGGTGACCCCTAACCGGGAAAAGCTGAAAGAACAACAACAACAATTGTATACCAAGATTATATATTCCCTGTTCTGAAGGAGGTATGGGCCTCCTCGAAATTGATTACATGTATAGATCTGTAATCATATGACTAAGTACATAAAAGACAACACCACTATATACCCAGCTGAACACACCAAATTGCTAGGAGTGGAAATAGACAATAAACTAAAATTTGACATTCACATATCCATGACCATAAAAAAAGTCCACAAAAAACTAGGAGCGCTATACAGAAATAAGCAACTTCTCACCAAAGCAGCAAAGATTTCAGTAGCAAATTCTCACCTTATCTCCACCCTACTTTATGCCTCTCCAATATATACCAACCTAAGGCAATGCGATCTAAACAAGCTAGAGACATGCTACAACAAAATCGCCAAATTCGCCACAGGGGCATCCTACCGTAGTCACCACTGTCTCTCACTTGCTGAACTGGGCTGGCTTGAACTCCATCACCTCCTTCAATGGTATCAACTCTCACTCGCCCATAAACTAGTAAACCATCCACTAAATGTCCCATCCCTCCAGAATCTACTCCAACCCTATCGCACCACCAGATCACTAAGATCCAGCAACAAAAATCACTTGCAGATTACTAAAGCCAATAACTCTATTGGTGAAGCACTATTCTCTTGCACCATAGCCAAATTATGGAACTCCCTCCCACCCACAATTACCTCCATACCATCATGCACCCACTTCAAAACTTTACTAAAAGCGCACCTAAAAACATGCTGGCTATGCCCTTGCAACTCCCACTCTAATATCACCCACCCCATCCAACCACTACCTTTCTTTCCACTCCACTAACTACCTTGATTATAGCAAGCTCAGATGCTCATAAGCCAGTACTTGTTATACAGCAGGAACTTCTTCTTGTAACATTTGTTAATGTCTGTTATGTACTTCACAGATAAAGATTCTAGTTGTCTACTGATGTACTATGTTCTTCATCTGTAAATATGTTGTAAGTAATTGCTATGTAAATTGTTAATCGCTGTGTAATCCAATGTAACTACTGTCTATTTTAACTGTGGAGCTTTTCTCCCCGGGCTTCTGCTGAAAATGGACCTACGTCCAGTCGGACACTCCCGGTCAACAAATATAAATAAATAAATAAATAAATATCTTCTGCTCTCACAAGACCCAAACATAGTGAAAATTTTAAAACAGGAGAAAAAGACTATGACTTCCCTGCTTAGTTTAACAGAAGCATGTTGGTGTCAGGTGGGAATGGAAATCAAACCAGAAGTAGATAAAAACCAGGCAGCAACTGAATGTGCCAAAGAACAAAAGAAAGAATATAAGGTAAAAGACCAGATGAGAAGACAGGAAATGTGGAAAATGCATAAATATAGTTGCAAGTATAGAAATCTCTTGGAACAATCTCATGCTGATCAGAATCAAACACAGGAATGGTTAAGGAGAGGTGAATTTAAACCAAAAGGTGAAAGGTTAATATCGGCGGCCCAAGATAGTGGACAACATACATGTTGGTATACGAAGTCCATTGCACATGTGGAAGAAACAAACAAATGTAGGCTTTGTAAAACAGAATTGGAAACAGTTGCAGATCTTGTTGCTGGGTGTGATATGCTAATGGCAGAAGGACTGTTTACTGAAAGGTATAATAATATGGCAAGACGGTTGCACTGGAGATTGTGCAAACATTATAATACCGAAGTAGCTGAAAAGCACTGGAAACATGCGCCACCAAGCATTAGAGAAAATTATAACATTTATATCAAATGGGATCACTCCTTACCAGCAGTTTAAAAAAAAAAAATGCAAGAAAACCAGATATAGTAGTTCATGAAAAGAAGACAAAGGTATAATTGATCATTGAAATTGCTACAGTCAGTGACCACAGTGGGATACCAAGACAGTTCCAATAGTAACAAGCTCAATGGGTCTTATAAAAAAGAATTTACAATCTTACTTAGATATGTTACTGATACATGTAATTCCATATAAATTGCAGGAGTCATTACTGGCACATAGTAAATGCTGCTAAAAGCACTTCTGACTAACATCAAAGGTTGAAACAATACTAATTTCATGAACTTTAACCATATTTTGACTTAGGAATGGGGTTCGTTCCCATCATGGTATTAGAAACCCAAAAGACTTGGAGAAATTAAAAAAAAAAACTGGGGATTAACCCTTACATCACTAGATGGGTAGACAATTGGCTTGCAGATAGAATACATATTGTCAAAGTTGGTGTCTTCTCCTCTACCAGTAGAACTGTCACCAGTGGCATACCACAAGGATCTGTGCTGGCCCTTTTACTGTTCGGAATCTTTTTCTCAGAAGTCCAAGCTAAAGTAGATGGCATTTGGCTTACCAGGTTTGCTGATGATTGCAAATTGGGTGCAATCACTGAGTTGCCAACTATGTTAATATATTATAGGAAGGGGTAACACAGACAAATTATTGGTGCCAAAGACACAGATAAAACTAATCAAAAAGGTGCATTATTATTCCTTTTGGCAAAGAAAAATTCCCCACTAATTACAGTATTGACAACAGCCCATTAAGCTCAAACCCAGTGGTGTGAGACCTGGGAATAAAGGTAGATAACAATCTGAACTTCGACCACCAAGTTTCCACAGTGATAAGGAAAGCCTTCTATGTTCCGCATTTCATAAGTGAGGGCATTGCATCCAGGTCTGAGGATGTTATAACTCCATTGTACTTGACCCTCATCAGACCATTAATAGAATACAATGCTCCCTTTTGCATGTATCTCACCAGACACCTGCAGCAGCTGGAGAGATCACAGAAGTTTCTCAGCTAGGAAATACAGGGCCTGCAAACCATGACCTACATGGATAAAATGAAAGTCCTCTCACTGTACTCTATGTCATACAGGCTGCTGTGAGGTGACTTGTTCCTGGCCTACAGGGCAGTCTCTGACCCTGCCCTGATGGAAATGTTGCACATCCGCAAATCTAATGGCACAAGTATCACTCATTCTATGGATCTTAACCTAGTCTGTGACATTAACAGAACATGCTTGAGAGACAGCTATATCTCCCAGAGACTGTTGCTTCTCTGAATTAAACTTCCAATTCAAGTGAATCAGAGCTACAGACTGACCCTATACAAGCACAACCTAGACAAATGTACGGGAGACCACAAATTCACAGCAGGGTTGGCACCCCTGTCCCTCATATATGGGGGTAGTCGATGTTGACCATAGACTTGTTCTGCAAATTACATCCACCTCTAATAAGGACAATTGAGGCAACTTGGGATTAACATGGCTAGGCTTGTAAGGGATCTAGGATGGCTAGCCTAGTAATCTCCTATGAACTTTCAAAGGTACCCTCCATCTTCAACCTGCTGGACTAGTAAATCCCTGGCAGGACTTTAAGATCCAAAGAACACATCATAAATGAAACTCAGAAGTCCAACAACTCACATGGAGACACCTTATTCTCAGTTAATGCATCAAGAATCTGAAACTTACAATCTCAGAAGTGAAGCATGTCATCTTCAAAATAACCTAAAATCTGTCCTGCAGATCTCATGGATTTGCAAATACTGCCTGACTCCAAGTTGACCTGTATGTAGGCTGTTTATTCAACCATCCAGAACAGTCCCATAGTATGTTTATCTTAACATACAGAGCATATTTACAGAAATGTACTAATTTATTCTGTTAATTTCATACCATTATTACACGTTTTAAAAAGTGCTAGCTTATAAATAAAAAAGTAGATGCCATCTCACCATACCTTCTGCTGTACATAGTCACTAGACTGGACCAGCATCCTTGCTGCTTGAAATACTACTGTTACTGTGCTACTAAGCAATAATGTATTCAAATATATGTGCAGTGCCAATATGATTGTTTCCATATCCTCTGATTAACACTAAACCACTACCTGGAGTCCATGCTGTTGTGATGAAATATAACTAAGAAATATATAAATATTATATACTGGTTTTCTCTTAGCACATCCTCTTAGTTGTAAAACAAAACAATGTTCATACAGCAGATGTCTTCCTGCTATCAAGGCAAAACTGTGTCTTATTTGTTGCAATTGCTTTATATTTTATTAGCATATATTCTACTGTTAGGTAACTGCTCATGTCCAGCCTGTATATTGCTTCAGGTGACATAAATATTTATTCAGTGTAATGTACTTATGTTTATTCTGGAGCTATCCTTGCTAGTCCTCCATTGAAAGTGAATATACACCCAACTGGACTTTGCCTGTAAACTAACTAACTAAATAAATGCATACACAATTTTCTAGGCCTTTTCTCATCTTTCTTGCTATTATCTCTTTGAAAAAGAAGTTGAGTGCTGGATACAAGGGAGGTTGAGACTTGATAGGGGTTAGAGCTGTTAATGTTGTTAGATGGAGAATGGTTTCCAGTATTTCTGGGAGTGTAGTATGACATGAATGGAGTGTTAGGTGGGTGGACTGCAGTTTTGATCATTTTCATTAAAGTGTGTAATATCTTTGTTCTTTTTTGTTCATGTGGTTAGCTGTTGGGTTACATTTGTTGATTTCAAAATAAGCAAGGTCTTAATATGTTCCAGATTAATTTAAGGTTTGTGGCTTTTGATGTGAGTTGAGGACATCAGTAGTAAGCTTTAGCTTTCTTGATTTCTAGTTTATATTTCTTTTTAAGTGACAATATTGACAAAAGAGTTGTTGATGCTAGTTGCTTTTCAAAAACTTCATGCTTTGTCCCTTGATATCTTTAGGGTTTTGAGACTGAAGCTAAGCCATGGACAGGGATTACCCCTAACTCTTATTTTGGTTCATGGTAAGTTCTTGTCAAATATAGTGTTGACCTGAGAATTAAAAAGGTGCAAATCTACATTACGGTTAATTATTTTGTATAATTGGAACAAGTTAGTCTTGTAACGTTTGGAATGGATTTCATTGCTTTTTGAGATAGCTCCAGAGTGTATAGATAAGGGATGGTGTGGGGAGTTAAAATAAAGTGTGGCTTCTAGTGGTTAATTGCCAGTTCAGTTGTTTGGGAGGCATTTCACATTGTGTAATTTAAGAGAGATGTTATCTATAAGCAAGCCAAGAAGGGAGGGTTGGCCACTAATACTATTATGTCTAGTAGGATCTTTAGTTGATTTGCAGTGTACTTGAAAAGAAAGGCTTCAGCCTGGTTATGGTTATCTGACCATACCAAAGTCACCAAGAATGATAATATTGTGATTATTTCTTTCAGTAAGGGTTGTTTCAAGAATTTTCAGTAAAGAGGGAAGGATGCATACTACTATTATTAGTATCTTGAAATGTTTGTCACTATTTCTAAAGCTAGAGTTCTAGCAGGGGTCCTTGTCTGCCATGGGTGAACTGTTAGCAATACTGTCTGCTTTTATTTTGGGGTGTTGTTTTAACCAGGACCACTGCACTACCATCTACCTTGAGATGAAATCTACTGTTTGAATAAATGTGGAAGGTTTGATTAAAGTAGGTTGAGGGTCAGACAGAATTCTTTAGGCAGTTTTCTATAATTCCTAAAATGTCTTTTTTGTTTTCTGTTGCCTAGGTATCTGTGCAGACAAGCTTATTGTTAATATATTATGTGTTTATGTGACATATTTTTAGATGTTTGTGATTGGGGGCTAGACGGTTAGCAGTAAGCACAATAGATTGTTTTGTCTAGCTTTCCCCATCTTCTTTTCCTCCAAAAACTGACCATTAGCTAATCCCCACGTCCTCTCCTCATTCATTGGATATACCCAGTCCGTTTTAGCCTCTCCCAGGCTAGCTCTGACCATATTTGGATGCATTGAAGGAGTGGAATCCTAGTGCACCATCATACTGCTGCTGGGAACATTTTTATTATTTTTAAGTGCCCATACTCCTCTTTCCCAGTCTTTCAGTTGTGATGTCCTAGGAAGGTCATTGTATTGGAAACACTAGCTTATTGTCTCACTTCCATTGCAACTCAACCAATACCCCTGCTTCCTTAGGAATACACCCCAGTGCATCCCCCAACACCACTGGAAATCAAATGTGAGGTATACATAAGGGTGTGACCATCCACCCATGTTAGCAGCCTCCAAGCTGCTAATCAAACCCAGGTCACCTGGGCCATAATCAGGACTTTATCCCTCCGTGCCACAACTGTATTCATGGATTCTTGGTGTAACAGGATAGTGTCCTTGGGGAAATGTTTGGAGTTGGCCTACAAGTGAGATTAATGTCCCAGGAGGAGGTGTAATTTTTGTGCATTCATAATTAGCAGTCATCAGTTTTGAAACTAGATTAAGCCTTTTTGCAAACTAATCACTGTTTAGAGGGTTGGCAGTCTGCGATATGTGCAGGAGGAAGGTAGTAGCTTGTATTGTGATTTGAAATGTGATTTCAGTAGGACACAGCTTAGGAAAGGATTAATAGCTGGAATGTCTATAATATCAGAAGTCAAAATCTTTGTTAGTTGTCATAAGCCATACAGCTGCTATACATTCTAGAGTTATACAGGGTTTAAAACAGATGTATATGATGTTGGGCTTGACATGCACTTGTTGTAGATTGTGCATTTTGTTGTTGTATGCAGTGTGTATTTCCTAGTGCACTAGTGAAGTGAAGTATGAAGGGTTAGAGAGAATTATTGCAGGGGCTTGCAGTGTTTTGAGGGGGGAGAGTAAGCAGAGCAGGAAATGTAAAACTAGGCATATTTTAAAAATGAAGGTGCCACAGAGGGAATGGGGTCTATTAAGTTTGGCTTGGGGGAAGGTTTTAGATTTTGGAAGTGATGATTTTGTGTAGTGGAATGGATAAAGGTTGCTATTATTGCTTACATTAATTTTCCATTATTCATTCTTGTTCTTTCTATTCACTAATTATTTCTATACTTATCTTTAATTCTTCCCGAACAGTGTCAAATCTAACAATTATAAAAAATCATTTCTTAAGTCTTTGTCTGATTAAACTCTACACTTGGTGGCTTACCCTTCCTTTTCAATTTCTACATCTTTTCTGACAAACACTGTTACATTCACTGTCTCTCCATTTTGTGTGGAGATCTAGTTTTCACATTACTTTCAAATCACACAGATTATTATTTTAACTGTCATTCTGCTCATGTCAAGTGACAGTCAACCGAACCGTTGCCAACGTTTTTCATACTTCTTTAATTGTAACTATCCCTCTATTGCTTACACGAATACTACCAGTGTTAACAATAAATGGGCTTCCTTACAGGCATGGCTGGACCATTATAAAAACCATAAAAGTATAAAAAATATGAGTCCTGGTTATAACTGTTTTATGGATTCCTCCATCTTTAAATAATTCTTACCACATTTTTATGACAATAGACCCGATTTACACAAAGATAATGGCAATCTTAACAAGAAATAAAGACAACTTAAATCCATCTCTTATCACTAAATGCAACTCCACTGCTGTTACATTACTAGAGGTTTAATTAGATGACCAAAAAAATTGTTTTTACTGGTTATATTTCTCCTTCCTCCTCTACTGCTGTTACAGAAAACATCATTAACAAAATAACTTTCATAGGCAAAAATCATAGGATAATTATAACTGATAACTTCAACTAGACATCTCAAAGCACAGCCATGCATAACCATTTCCTGTATTTTAATAATTGTGTTTAGGGCATACATGGAGGTGCTAAGCTGAATCCACCCTCCACTAAAATATTTAAAGTCTTGATTAAGTCATTACAAACACACCCAGTAACATTAAAACTCTATAAATTATTCTTAATTCTTTAAGTGATCATAACCCACTTCTAATATTCTGGACATATAAAATGCCTAGACCCCATCCATCATATTAACTCACACCATGCCCAAAACTGGTGAAGGTTTTCTTAAAGAGGAACTGCATCTTTAAAAAATGATCTCTTGTTTGTAGTTGTGCTGACACTAGGGCTCCCTACTGTAATTCTGAGACCTCTAAGTGCAAGTCCTGGGTTTATGAACATAAAATGGCAAAACTGTAGAACAGCAAATGCTGATAACCACTTTTCTTTGCTTTACTCTGTTAACTTTTTTTATGGGGGCAAGTCCCCTGCACTCCACACTCTTGCTACTAAACTAACTCCAAACACCATACTTTGAGAAAAGGGAGTACAGCAAGATACAGTGATCTTGGACTTAGTACAAGCAAGTTCCCATTTTCAAATATTCAGTCTCTCCATTTTTGGGACTCACACAAAGTAGTCTGAGAATTTAAAACTGTTATGTAGACCATACTACCTGCAGCGGTTAGCATTACCGCCTCACAGCAAGAGGTTCTCCGGTTCGATTCTCGGCTGGGGTGCCTTCTGTGCAGAGTCTGCTTGTCCTCCCTGTGGTTGCGTGGGTTTCCTCCGGGTGCTCCGGTTTCCTCCCACATCCCAAAGACGTGCAGTAGGTGGATTGGACATTCTAAATTGGCCCTAGGTGTGAGTGTGTGCATGTGTGTGCCTTCTGTGGAAGGTTGGGCGCCGGACTGGCAACTCGACACCGTAAAACTCCACTGCCAATCATGAGCGGACAGATGATCCGCTGTGGCCACCCCTAACTGGGAAAAGCCGAAAGAAGAAGAAGAAGAAGATGTAGACCATACTACTAGATTACTGCCTTTACTAAATGTCAGCCTATGTGGTAGTAAAACTCTTGGACAACTCCTGGTATTGTAAAAGAAATGAGGAAAAGAGGGAACGTGTGGAGAAATTGGAAAAGAAACACAAGCAAATCTAGTAGAAACCAATTCCAGAATAAAAAAAGCTACTAAGGCATTATCCGTTTGTTCTCAACAAACCACCTGTCTGAGATATCCTAAATCCTTTTTGCAAAGCAATAAAAAGTCTAGGGACAAAAATAATCTGAACTAAATCTAATAACTCATGCCACACAACACAATAGACATTTTCTAAATAAAAAAAAGACAACATAACTTTGCCACCCCTTGTAACTACCACAACATTTAACTTTGTGTAGGTACCTAATTTCATTACACCTTTCTATAAGTGAATCTACAGATCTCATTGTCATTTCAGAAAAATAAATCATTCCACCATAAAACAGTATTCAGAGAAACCCGAATGTGCCTATAATCCAGACTTTCACATACTTCATGTTACCATTCTAAAGTTAGGCACTGAATTACTCTGCAATCCCCTCCCTCACCCACTCACACATACTTCTACAATCTCACATTATGAACTATTATTTATTTATTTATTGGATAAGTGGGGCAGACTGGGTGACTCTTGTCAGCACTGACCCAGTCACAGTGATAATCAGAACTAACAAAAAATTAAAAAAATAGGCTATACAATTAACATCAGAACAGAGAAAAATCATATTACAGTGTTCAAAATAAACAACAAGGCACTGCCTGAAGAGTAATTTAGTTACTAATATATCACGGAGAGTGGCTAGGTATAAAGACATTGAAACATCTAACATCATTCTACAGTACAGATAAAAATAAATAACTAAACAGTTAACAGTATTCTGTGTTGCAATTATAGACAGGGGTTAGCGATTGCATTGATTAAGTAGGTCTATAATATCTGTGATAATTTATAAACACTGTGGAGATTTCTAGTCTCACATTTTGTTATGTTAGACAATTTCCTGAGTAATGGAGTCTCACACAGCAGGAACAATTTTATGGATGGTCTGTAGTGAACAGATTAAACAGAAGATAAAGCAATTTTCCTGAATTATTAGAGTGTAGAGAGTAGAGCAATAGGATATACAAAGCAGATAGATTTGTGGGGGTGGGGTGGGGATTAGATTAGAAAGAGCTGTAGCAAACACAAAGGTGAATCTTTGACAAATTGGGAGGGTCCACATACAGTTAAGAAAGGTGAATGATATACTAGTAATCACTTCCTGAATAAAACATGATTTACCCAAGGCTGGTGTGCTTCCCCATGAGGGAAAAGCCTGAGTGGATAAATCCCACTACACCTACAGCTGTGTAGTGATTATTACTATTTTTCCCTGGAGCCTTTTCAGAAGAAATATCCCTTAAATACAGAACTCAGTTGTATAATGGTTGGATATATGTCTATAGCTATATATCTATATAGGTAGACAGATAGCTATAGATAGATACAGACATATTTTATATTTATTGGTCTCTTTACAACTGACCATCAGCTATGTCTACGGGCCCTTCCTCATTCAATGGGCTTACCTCTCCCAGACTATCTCTGAGCCATGTATGGGATTAATGGAGGGGACTGAAATACCCTGAGTTCTAGAGCCCTTCCTCATTCACTGGGCTTACCTCTCCCAGACTATCTTTGACCCATGTATTGGATTAATGGAGGAGACTGAGGTACCCTGAGTTCTAGGGTCCCTTCCTCATTCACTGGGCTTACCTCTCCCAGACTATCTCTGAGCCATGTATGGGATTAATGGAGGAGACTGAGGTACCCTGAGTTCTAGGGCCCTTCCTCATTCACTGGGTTTACCTCTCCCAGATTATCTTTGACCCATGTATGGGATTAATGGAGGAGACTTAGGTACACTGAGGTCTAGGGCCCCTTTCTCATTCACTGGGCTTACCTCTCCCAGACTATCTCTGACCCATCTATGGGATTAAAGGAGAGGATGGAGGTACCCTGAGTTCTAGGGCCCCTTCCTCATTCACTGGGCTTACCTCTCTCAGACTATCTCTGACCCATGTATGGGATTAAAGGAGAAGACGGAGGTACCCTGAGATAGCATCACACTGCTGCTGCTGATGTTGCTGAGAAGTGTTTACATCTCAGGGAAGGATATGCAATGGGCTTGCTGGAGTATTGGGCCACCTTCATGTCAACTTAATCACAACCCTGCCTGTAGCAGACAATACCTCCCCAGCCCTCAATGCATCTTTGGTCTTCACCAAGGATCAAATGTGAGGTGAGTTCAACAACCTACATGTTGGGCATGACCATCCTCCCTGCCTGCATCATTAAGTGCTTGAGTTGCTAATTGAACTTGGGTCACCTGAGTTGTAGTCAGGGCTTAATCCCTTTATGCCAC
Organism: Protopterus annectens; assembly: GCF_019279795.1. Classification (NCBI taxonomy): domain Eukaryota; kingdom Metazoa; phylum Chordata; order Ceratodontiformes; family Protopteridae; genus Protopterus; species Protopterus annectens. Next base: position 1,565,263,560 of record NC_056732.1, read on the forward strand.
CAGTGCAGGCATAATAGTCCTGTTTTCAGGCAGTGAATGATGCTCATCACATTGATCACTGCTGCAGTAGCCATGGATATAACAGCCAGCCACCAGCTTCTAAAGTTTCAGGGTACCTTCCATGTGCCCAAACTGTCAGGCAGCTTGAGTTGAGCTAACTAAAACAACAAGTTTGGACACAAAGCTCTTCAGAGCTTTACTGCCTCTAAAGAGTATACTCTTCTGAGGCTTTCAAGGATTAACAGTTGTCTTGGTTTTCCTTTACTGGGCAGATAAGTTCCCATTAAGAAAAATAAACTTCCATTTTCTTCATTTTGTTAATATTTTATTACTTTCCTCTTCAGGAAAGTTATTTTAAAGCTAGGAATGTTGTGTTATAATGGACTGTTTGAGACTGTAGCATACTTTTAAACAGAGCACTCATTTTTTCTGTCAGTTTAAATGTAGTGTGAAGTAACTGAAAACTTTAAAGTGCTTTTTCCTGCATTGTATTCTGTCAAAAAAGTAACTTTTGTGGTCTGGTAGTGTTTACTGGCATTTGCTGCTTGTATTCCCTGGGAAAGATGGACCATTTTCAGCTTGACCATGGAACAGACTACCTGTACCATGGTCAGTTGGTCTTCCAGCGACAAAAAGAAAAGGTTAAGCAAACAGCCTTTGCCACAACAACAGGCTAGTAACCTGCCTCAGCTGCAGATGTAGAGCCACACTCTGCTGTGATCATTTGTTGTACCTCAGATACCTCATCTTTTGCCCTGGATCTGTCTGGTGTTGGACCTACAGCTTCTATGGACTGGGGGTTAGCCACATCCTCTGTGGCTGTTGGTATCCCCTCGGTTGTTAAGGGAAATGCACTCATCAGTTCTGAGAGAAAGAAGAGTGACGATGTCCCTGTTTTGTCAGAATTCTATGCCTGTTCCTATGAAAGCAGCTGCTGCCATTAACATCTTTTCCAGCTTACCTTTAAAATCTGCAACATCTACTGCAAAACCACCAATTATTGGTCAGCCCTCATTCTGATTCTCAGTAGTCATCTTGGGATTAGTACTTCTGTTTTGCTCTCAGTGAGAGAAGGAGCATTAGGGGCATTATTTCTTGGGGACTGCTGATCATCAGAAAGCCTAATAACCATACCTCTCAACCTCAGAGCAAGAAATATGGACAAAGCCATAAATAATGGGGGATCAAAGGCCCAAAAATAGGGACACTTTTGAAATATTGCTTTTGCAATCTTCAAAACTTGATAGAATAATACGTTTTGTATTAGCATGAATTTTATAAATTATATGAAGTCAAAAACTCAGATTTCTGTCATTATTTTCTGACTTCAGTCCTCAATAATTGGCCGATGATTTGCCAGAAATCTATCAAAAATATGAGGCAAAAATCTGGACATTCTTTAAAAATCTGGACAGTTGACAGGTATGCTAATAACTGCTTCACAGGTGCCATCTTGGAATTTGTGCTTATATTTTGCTCCTGGTGAGGGAAGAAGCAGAGTTGCATAGATTCCTGACTGTTTCTGTTTGGGAAGTGTTTGTGCTTGACCTTCCTAACTGGTCTGGTTGCTATTCAAGGCATCTACTAGGAAAAGGCTACAAGTGTACAGACCCCTACATTATCTGGGACAAGACAGTGGATCACCAAACAGGTTTTGGCCTGCTTCTCATCTTGGGATTGGTGCTACTGTTTAGCCTCTGGTGAGAGTACAAGCAAAGGAGCATTGTATCTCAGCAAAGTGAAATTGTGGTGAGACCAATTCAAGCAGTAGTCAGGCAGTAGCCATTCAGGTGACACCCCTCTTTTCATCATTTTTAACAAGTTAATTCTTTCTTTTCAGTAAGTACTGCTTGATTGGCTGCTAACTTCGGAACATCTGTCTAAATACTTAATATCCATAATATATCAGGCTCTACTTATTAGTTTCCTCTTAAGTGTTTGGCAGTGCCCTGTATAGTAGGGTTACCATATTTGGTTGTATGTAAAAGAGGACGAAAAAATATGTGCTGCTACCAGCACATATTTTTTCGTCCTCTTATGGCTAAAGAGCAAAAAAAAAAAAAAAAAAGTCTTTATTCTTGTAGGACTAAAACTAATGACCTTTTTTTTTTTTCTCCTCTCTTAGGGTGAAGAGCTAAAAAAAAAAAAGGTCTTTAGTCTTGTCTTTAATACATTTCCGAATTAAAGACAAGTAGCTCCGTGTTTGGGGATTTTTGATTGGCCCGTGTGCCGGTATATGAGCCAATCAGAACCTCGCACAGCGGACCCTCTTCTGTTCAATGCGGAACATCAAGCAGTTCCGCATTGAACAGAGCTCCGCTTTTTGATTGGCTCGTTTACCGGTATACGAGCCAATCAAAAATGTGCACAGCGGACCCTCGTCTGTTCAGTGCAGAACATCAAGCAGTTCCACATTGAACCGAAGTGCGCTTTTTGATTGGCTCGTATACCGGTATACGAGCCAATCAAAAATGTGCACAGCGGACCCTTTTCTGTTCAATGCGGAACATCAAGCAGTTCCGCATTGAACAGAGATCCGCTTGTTGATTGGCTCGTATACTGGTATTCGAGCCAATCAAAAACGCGCACAGTGGACCCTCTTATGTTTTAAAACCCAGACAAATCGCGGAATTTTCAAAAACAGCCCGGACAGGAGCCCAAAAAAGAGGATGTGTCCAGGGAAACCCGGACATATGGTAACCTTACGTGTATAGCCCCAGGCACCTTGAGTTGACATTTCTCCACCAAAAGCACAACTAAAATTTCACCAATACCTAGTTGCACACAGGACGACTATTTTGCAGTGAGAGTTGCAAACCAGATACTCCTGACATTACTTTATAGTCTCACTCCGAGCATCTTATCAATAAAAAGGGTATGTTGCCATTGATATGAACTTTCCCACTATCTCTTGTTACCAGCTTGGCAGATATGGGCATCCTGAGGCAATGTAGAAATTGCCTCATGTTTACTGACAACCAGTTAATTGTCAAACAGACTGATATGGTATGTGAGAGATGTATTTACACAATGTCACTGGAGGCAAAGATCTCACGTAAAAGCAGTCCTAATGTCAATAAGGTTATCAATAGTACACACGCTGCACCTATCACACATAATTCAAAGTAGACATATAGACCCACTTATGCTGAGGCAGTTAACTGTAACCTTCCAAAAACCCAAAGACCTCCTAGATGAAGTACACATAAGAAACACCATCAGCAGCCTTGAATACCCTCTTTCTAAACAACACCTACATCAACAATTACAACCATTGAGCCTCTACTTCTAAGCCCATAAGGCAAGCCACCACACAATCCAACATTCTGGTCATTGGAAACTCCATTGTGAGACACACTGATGTCCCCCTTATCAGGCTGAATAAGGAGAAATTCATGGTCACTTGCTTATTAGGGGCCAGGCTCCACCACATTATGCACACAGTCAGGTCATTGGACCACATGTACCAGTATTACTCAGTTTTAGTCCATGTGGGTGTAAATAACCTGAGATGTACCTCCTTGGACTATATGAAGACAGACATCATGGTGGTCTTGGAATAAGTGTCCCAGTTTGGTATGAGCCTAGCACTGAGTAGCATTTCATCTTCGACAAGGATGCTGCCACAATATGAACAAAAGATGATTAACTTTAACAATTGACTTAATTTCTGGAGTCATTCTAAGGGGGTGCAGTATTTGACAGCATGGAAGGAGATGGTTAACAGACCATGCTGCTCTGCCAGGGATGGTTTGTACCTCTCCCCTCTAGTCTTTTGAATATTAGTTAAAGCATTGTCTTCTCCAATGTTGCCTTTTTTAGACATCTCTAAATTGAAAGTACTTCTGATATAGCAAATCAAAACCAAGAAAATCTAAAGTTGTTACTACTCAATGTTAGGAGTCTAAAAAAAAATCCACTCACTAGAAGCTCTCTTCACCCCAGACAATGCTGATGTCTGTGCGCCCACTGAGACATGGTTTAAACCTGCAGACAGGGCACTGACAATGCGAGGTTATAATGCTTTCCACACATTTTGACCAACTGCTACACAGACAGGGACTAAAGATAGTGGTGCTTCAGTTTACATAAAAAATAAATATACCTTAAGGCTGGTCAAACAAGACAATGCACTTGAGCTTCTCCATGTTCAAATGACCATAGGCAAAATCAAATACCAATTCCTTGCAAGCTATAGTCTCCCTGTCTATGACCCAGGAAATCCATACCATGTATTTAAACATATTGGAAACACACATCATTCAACCAAATACCATATTCATGGGTGACTTTCATAACTCCACTATTAACTGAGAATCATATGACACCAAACATACAGGCACAGAGATTTCGGCATTTTGTAAACACAAGTTCCCTCGACCAGATTAAACACAAGTTCCCTGGACCAGATTGTCAATACTCCAACTAGGGGTGCAACCATACTGGATCTAGTCCTCACTAATATGGGAGACTGTTGCACACCCCCTAGTGTAATGTCTTCTCTGATAAAGTTAGACAACAAAATGGTCTCCTTTGAGTAAAAATAAAGCCTCAAACCCCCAGCTAACACTGAATGTCCAGGAACTACTCTAAGGCTAACTTCCTAGTATTAAGTGATAACCTGTCAAAATTTCAAGCCCCCATAAACCCTGAGAACTCTGTTGCCTCTGCAGAACTGTTTGCAGAAACTCTGTACAAGCATGTTAATAGTTGCATAGAGGCAGCTGTACCAACTAGGAAGAAGTACAGGATTAACTCTCACTACCATCCCATTCAAATTCAAATTACTGCTTACATAACACTAAACAACACCTGGCTTTGTTCCTGTACTAACCCAGGCTAAACTCTCTCCCTTATTATCTGTTCAACATGTTTCATTGCCACTACAATACCTACATATTTTTCTTTGGCATATTTCTACTAGCCACCATATAAATGTACAGATTTTCTTCTCTCCTATGTGTTATTTACTTCCTTTATAAACCTGCCTCTCTCTATGACTTAACCTTTCTATATTATTACTCCCTTACCATATAAAAACAATGTTCTTTTTTTGTATTCATTGTCATTTCTGTTATCTTAACTATGTTAATACTTGTTTCTTCTTATTCATCATATTGTGGAGCTTTTCTCCCTGGGCAGCTGCTGAAAATGGGCCAAAAACCCAGTCAGCATTAATAGGCTGTATAATAGGAACAAGAAAATCATTTATTTGTTTATTTATTTCAGTTTGATGACCGGAGAAGTCCACTGGGCCAAGAAGACCCTGTTTTCAGTGGAGGCATGGGGAGAAAAGCTCCATTAACAACAACAATAACAAAAATGCATAACAGACAGAGTATAAACAGCCAATGAGTGCATGTGTCAAAATTACAAGTTGTGAAAAACAGGAATGTATACCTAAATACCGAATTCCCCTAGTTAATAAACAGTGAAAGACATTTAGTAATTACCAATGTAACTTCAAAGGTTAGCTGGACCATTTTAAGACATTATGGCAAAAATGAGGTGCAGTACCCAGCAGGATAAAAGCACTCTCATAGGACAAATAAAGTCTACCAAATCCACATTTGAGATAAATTTAGCCCCCCAGGCCAAGGACAACCACAAGGCATTATTTAGCTATGTCTGCAACCTCAAAAGCATTACACAATTATGTGCAGAACTCATTGTTAATGGAACCACCTACACTGAGCCAGAAGATATAGCAAACCTAATGGCCGACAAAAATTCAGCACTAACTTTACCCCTCTTTCCACCTCAAGTTTCCCTTAGGAAATGCCATCAAATATAATTCCCCCTGCTATCACTAGGGGAACAGGTGCTTAATGCTGTCTCTCAGGTCATGAACACTGCATCAATGAGCCCAGACAATATCCCAAGATGCCTTCTAAATAGCCTGAAACATGACTTATCAGGTCCTCTGGAATTGGCATTTAACTGTAGCCTCCAAACATGCTTCGTACCTCATGAATGGAGAACAGCAACAGTCACTCCTCTGCACAAAGGTGGGCCATCTACAGACCCTGAAAACTACAGATCCATAAGTCTCCCTAGTCTCAAATGTAAAGCCATGGAAAGAATTATCATGGAAATGATCAATAATGACATAGGAAACCTTTAGAGACTGTATCCAACCCAATTTGATTTTGAGAAGGTCACCAAAGCAATGGATGAAGGCAGAATGGTTCAAACTGCCTACCTTGACGTTGTCAAGGCATTTGACACAATGCCCCACTCCGGCATTGTTGACAAATGCAGGAGGTTAAGTACAAACCCTTATGCCACCCAGTGGATAGCCATCTGGCTCGCAAAGAGACCAGTCACAAGTCGAGTCCCTCAGGGATCGGTCCTGGACCTCTTCTTTTTGGTATTCACTTCTGTGAAGTCACAGCCAATGTCAATGGCCTCTGACTGACTAAATTTGTAGATAATTGCAAATTAGGATCTGTCACTGAATCATCCACCGATACAAATGGTTTTCAGGAAGGGCTGACACAGGCAAACAATTGGTGTCAGAGCCATGTTTAATAGTATCCATTGAAAAGTCATCCACCCCCAGTAACAATCATATTGAGAACACAACCCTAAGGGTTAATCCAGTAGTCAAGGACTCGGGGACACACAGAGACAGTAATCTAGCCCTTACCCATTACGTGTCTACATTAGTGAGGAAATCATTCTATGTTGTACAACTTATAAACAAAGGTATGGCATCTAGGTCCAAGGAAGCCATTGTTCCACTGTAATTGCCATTCATCAGATTTATCATTGAGTAAAGTGCCCCCTTTGGTATGTACCTAACCAGGCATATCTAACAATTGGAATGTTCATAGACATTTGTCATTAAAAGAGTATAGGGTGTAAGTAACATGTCCTACGCAGATAGCCTCAGGGACCTATCCCTGTTTCTATCTCCTACTGGCTGTTGAGGGGAAGTCTATGCCTGGCATACAAGGCGTTGTCAGGCCCCACTCTGATGGACCTCCTGCATATCTGCAAAGCAAACAGCACCAGATTTACCAATTCTAAAGACTTAAACCTTGCCTGTGACATAAATAGGACCTGCTGGACAGACAGGTATGTATCCCAGAGACTACCCCTTCTCATCTGAACCAGGCTCCCCATCCATGTGAAGCAGAGTTCCTCTCTAACCCAATTCAAATGTAACTTGGAAAATTGGATGGGAACAGGAAATTCATCCCTAGTTTGGTCCCAAGCCCCTGCTTACACTTATTAAAGATACCAGATCTTGTTAGGGATTTGGGATGCATGGCTAGGCTTAAAAAAGCCCTTGTGGTCCTTAGCCTAGTAAACACCTATGAACTTATAAATATAGTTGACCCCATTTTTCCTGGGAAAAAGAAACTGAAAACCAAGCATGTACCCACTGCTGCTGAAATTTCTTTGGATAGGAGTAGTTTACTGGGTTTGGGTCAAGGTTTCATTCAGGCTATTGATACTTCTTACAAACTAGTTTATGGTAAAAGAAGGAGGGATTCTTCTTTTCCTGGAGAGATTCAACATTCTGAATCTGAACAGGAAGATGCATTGACAGATACAGTTTTTTTCCCTCAGACTTCTGATTCATACTCAGAAGACAGCTCAGTTTCTGAGACTACTTGTGGGGGGTTCTCTTTCTTTGAGACTATTGCTAAAATATGTCAGTGTTTTCAGTGAGAGAACAAAGAGTTTTCTCAGTCCCTCAGAAAAATACTATGAGTTGTTTCAGAAGAATTTTCCAGAACCTACACCCATTCTTTTTGTTATGTCTGCTTTACAAGATGTGTGTGTTACAGCATCCAATTTTTCTGATACTCAGACAGCAGTCCCTAAAAAGGCAAAGTGAATGTATAAGGTTCCTCAGTCTTTTACATTTTTATACACTGTTCCCAAACCTGATCCAGCAGCTATAGCTTTAGTTGATTCCACTGCTGCTAATCATTTAGTTAATTCCAATCATATTCTCATTGATAAGGATGGACAATTATTGATAAGTATAGGAAAAAAGTGTATAATTCTGAAACATTGATTTTCAGAATTTTAAATTGTCTGGATGATATGTTAAAGTTTGTTCTGACAAACTGAATGTATAAGAAATGTTTTCTCTGTGGTTTCTTCCTGTGAGGAAAAATCTGCTTTGAATAACTTAGTTTTTCTATTGCACAGGCCACTACATATTGTTTCCAATATGTGTATGACTGTGTTGATAATTCGTCCAGGGCTATGGCCACTGGCACTGTTTAGAGGAGGTTTATATGTCAGCATTCTCAGAAATTCCCAGATGAGGATTAAGGTTGACATAAGGGTTGTGAGTAGGCATAAATTTTGGGGGTTAGCAAAATGATTAAGATGTTTACTTCACAGTCAAGTACAGTGTTTGATTCTTACCAATTGAAAATTGGCTAGGCTCCAATTGGCCCACAAGGTCAGCTAGCTTAATACTTACCTATGATGTTAAAAATGAGATTTTAAATTCTCCTTTGGATAGAGGTTTAATGCTAGGCCCCTCTGCTGCAGAGTTAATCAAAAAGTGTGATGAAAGGGCAAGCTGATCCAGGGAATCTCTAAGATTATTCAGCCCTCCTTTTCCAAATTGTTCAATGGATTTTAATCTCTTCACCTATTTTGGCAAAAAAAAAAAAACAAAAAAAAATGAATAAACAGTCTCAACAAAATTCAGGTAAAGATATGTTTAAGAAGAGATGGCAAAGGGCTTCCAAAAACAAGTCTTGAACTTCCAAAAACCAAAGACAGTCCAACAAGTCTGAAGGACTATTCAAGAGACCTTGTGACCCTCTCCCACCCTAACCTCTTTTTTTCTTCCAGAATATCTTATTCTCCATTTTTCTCTTTGGCAACAGATTGTTTCAGACAACTGCATTCTGAAAATATTTTCACCAAGGTTTCAGATGGCAGTGGGAAGAAATTCCTCCTTTCTAGGGTGTTATCCCTCATCCTCTCTATCATAGGTGCATAGGTTCATAGGTTGGTACTAGGCTATTGGCCCTAGGGCCTATACAAGCCTAGCCATAACAATTCCTTGGCTATTTCTTCCCACACTATTTACTTCCCTGGACCCCTGTCTAGCAGGGCGACTGACGTGATCCCCAGGGTGAATTTCCTATCTCCCATCCAGTCACCAAGGTTCCTTTTGAAAAGGGCCAAAGAGGCGCTCTGCTTGACATGTATGGGCAGTCTGTTCCAGAGTCTGGGGAGTCTCTGGGTCAGGAACCTATCCTTCCAGCATGTTTTGTTCATTGTGATGACAAGGTTTAGATCCCTGGAGCATGTGGCTCTGAGGGATTGGGATATCTTTAAGTGTAGCATGTCCAACAGCTCTGGGTTTGACATGGCCTTGTATGTTAAGCAGAGATTGCCTCTGAGTAGACGATATGTGACAGAGTATAGCTGGAGTTTTTTTAGACGGTCAGCATAGGACATCTGCTTTAGGCCTGTGATTCTTTTAGTGAGGTATTTCTGCAGCCTTTCCAATTGTTGCACATGTCTTGAGAGGTACATACCAAACGGGGCATTGTATTCTATAATGGGTCTAATGAGGGATGGGTACTGTGGGACAATGACCTCCTTTTTTCTGGATGAAAAGCCCTTAGTGATGACTTTTGTTTTCACCTGTTTGTCATCACATGCTGTCTCAAGGAGTGATAGAACCAATTCCTTCTTTCCAGGTAGGGAATGGTTTTTATTCAAGGATGTTCCTAGTACCAAAGAAAGAAAATGCTTTGAGACTAGTTCTGGATCTTTTTTCCCCTAAACCTGTTTGTGATAGTCTCTTCACAACTTGTTATCTGTTCTTCCTCTTTCAAGTTTCCTGTTAACACTTGACTTCAAACATGCTTATCATCACACCCCTATTCATCCAGACTTACAGAGGTAATCCAGAAGGCTTGAGTCAGGTCTGGTATCCCACCTGTTACCCAGGGGATGACAGTACTAACAAGAAGCAGAGTACAAAGGATTAGTCCAGAGAAAATTACTTTAGCTAGCAGATATAGAAGATTCTATCTCCGATACCCTCCCTGTGGGAGGAATAAAGGCACCTTGTTGAAGTTTCAAATAGCATTTATTCAGTTAAGTAGGTAGATGGACGAATGTTCTTGTACCCTTTTTCAGGAATCTTTCTCTTGAGTGAAGGATCTCTTACACAAGCTGGAATTTCAAGAGAACATTCAAAAGTCTTTCTTGACTCCTTCAGACAGGATTGTTTTCCTGGGATATCATCTAGACACCTCAGTTCAAAGAGCTTTTCTTCCACTGGAAAAATAGATATTTATTTAGATATATTAATAAGGTTTTCCAGTTAGACTTCAGTCACTGCAAGGGAATACCATGGTTCTCCCTTCTTTTGGAAATGGCCAGGGGTAATTACCACAAGCTTTCTCACAGACTGGATCTACTCTCACAAGAACAGGAGTGTTTGATATACCCTGGCATCAATCATCTTCAATTTTCTGCCTGGATGATAGGGTCTTAATTCCTTTTATGCACCTGTTTATTGAGGATGTGCATCACATACTAATGGAGGCAAGAAAACCTGCTACTAGAAAATCCTATATTAGCAAATGGAAAAGGTTTTGTAGTTCATGCCAGTAACATAATCAGCACCCATTCAGGGTTATTTTTTCTCTGGTTTTACAGTATTTGTGTGAGTTACTATCCTATGGCCTTTATTATTCCTCAGTCAATGTCCATTTATCATCCATTTCATCATGCTCATGGACTCTCCTCTTTCCATGCAGTATCATGTCAAAATATTCTTGAAAGGGTTTCTGTGCAGAGGCCTGTAAGACAACTGGATGCCCCTCCTTGAGATCTTAATTTTGTGTTAGAGAAACTAACACGTTCCATTTGAACAAGCCAGTTTGGCTGACCTGAGGTTCTTAACATAGAAAACAGTTTTTACTCATTACTCTGACCTCTGCAAGAATGGTATCTGCGTTGTAAGCTCTTACAATGAGTCAACACTATCTCATTTTCTGTATGGACAGGGTTTCTTTGATAACAAATCATTATTTCATGCCTAAAGTAATATACAAATATACCTTTAGCCAAACTATCAATCTCCCCATTTTCTTTCCTGAACCTAAAATGGGGGAGAAAGGATACTCCATGCCTTGGATGTCCACAGACAAGTCAGGTACTGTCTTGACATAACACAGTCTTTTAAATTTTCTGATCAGTTGTTTATTTCTTGTGAAGGTAAGAAGGGACAACCAGTGGTAAAGCAGATTATTTCCAAATGGTTGTCTCAGGCTATTGCCTTTTATTATTCCCACCACAACACAACTATTCAGGCAGGGTCAAGGCACACTCTACCAGAGCCTTGGCTTTCTCTATGGTTTTTGGAAAGGAGTGAATTCTAGAAGTATTCTTAGAGCAACAACTTGGTCCTCTGTGCATAGTTTTGCAGAGCTCTAAAAGTTAGATTCCTTTTCTCAGGTCTAGGGTCAGACTTTGCTAGGACCATTCTGCACTGACTGTGGAACCCTTCCCCCTTCCCCCTCCCAGTTGTTCTAAACCATGTTTATGTACCCATGTAGCTTTGGCTATTGCAGCTGTGATGGATATGAAGAGAATAGCACAGCTATGTAAATAAACTTACCATAAAAGTAGCTATTCAAATGATGACTGCTGCAGTACCCTTTCCCTCTGTCCATCCCAATTGTTTTTGGTGTGCTTTTATGGCAGGATATGGACATGTCTTTTTTTTTTCCCTAACAAGGCTCTCTCAGGACTTAGCCTCACTTTCTCAGTTGGCATGAAAACTTTGAAGGGTTTGGTGCCCAAATCAATCTTTTTAGTCAACTCAGCTCAACCTGACTAATGATTTGGGTGCATGGAATATGCCCTAAAGCTATGGAAGTTGACTGGCTTTTATATTCCATGCAGGATATAACCCACATTTCTTAGGCGACTGCAGCACAACCTGACTAATGATTTGGGTGCATGGAATATGCCCTGAAGCTATGGAAGCTGGCTGGCTTTTATATCCCATACAGGCTATAACCCACATTTCTTAGGCGATCTGATCATTCATTCAAACATCTACTGTTATTGTAAGTTTACCTATACAACTGTACTTTGTGTAGCTTGCTATATTTCCTCTTTATTAATGGGGGTGACTAACTTCTGACTAAAATCTTTCTGAATTTTTAACTCTAAGGATTTGTTGTAACTACTTCATTCTAATGTTGTGGTACTATCTTCTGGATTTAGTATTTGGTGAAGTTCCTTCTGAAATAATTTGTTAGTCTCAAACAAATCTCTGGGAATTTCCCCCAAAGGTGTTTGTATGTGGGTGATAGACATAACACTAGCTGTATCTTGGCATTTCCTGGCTAATCATTTTTGCAATGTATTGCATCTAGCTACACTCATCTAGCTACACAACCTTTAAACCAGACTCTAAACAACCTAAATACCTCTTCTCCCACATTCTCCCCTCTACCTCTATCCTTACATCTGGGGACATACACCCAAACCCTGGCCCCTCTCCTTCACATATCTCATTCTCCCCATCCCTTTCTCCCTACTCAGCTGGTAAATCCCTCCACTTTACAGTATTGAATGCTCAGAGCATATGTAATAAAATGCCTAATCTCCATGCCTAGCTTCTCCATAACAAACCTGACATTCTTTCCATCTCTGAAACTTGGCTTAAACCACACATAAAACACTCTGAATTAACTCCACCCAACTACTGTGTTATCAGAAATGACAGAACATATAAAAAAGGAGGTGGTGTAGCTCTTCTCTACTCCTCATCCCTCTCAATGATCCCTTACTCCAAATCTATCCCCAAATTTGGTAATGCTGAATTACTTCTAGCCCTCCTTCAAGTAAACAAACACAAACATACCTGTATTACCACCCTCTATATCCCTCCCAGAGACAATGTCTCAATCCTAGAGGACATTCTCTCCTGGCTCTTGACCAGTTTCACTAATGAAACTATAATCCTGGGGGATGTTAACATTAACTGGGACACAATTCAATCTCCTACTAACTCTCTAAATATAAATCTAACTGCACTCAACTGATTAACTCCATAACCAGACCTTCCAAAGACTTCTCTTGTGGCAGTACCCTAGATTGGATCCTAGTTTCCCATCCTCACTACTTCTCCAATAGTGGTACCCTTCCAGACTCACTAGGTGACCATCTTCCCCCTTTTGCCCATCGCCTTCCCACCTTCCTACAACTTTCTCACACATACACCTCTACTCAGTAACTAAAAAACTTTAACCCCAATACATTCTCTGATCCACTAAAGAATACTAACTGGTACCCACTCAAAACTCTACCCTTGGAAACTGCTGTTACCCACTTCAATGAAACCTTCTTAAACCTGCTAGACTCCTTTGCTCCCTGGAAAACAAAATACATTAAAAGCAACTCCGTCCCTTGGCTAACTAAAAATACTCTAGCCACCATGCGACTCCGTGATAAAGATTGGAAACGCTACCATAAAACAAAAACTACTACTTCCTTTAACAAATACAAAACACTTTGCAACAAAGTAAAAAAACTTAACTCATACCGCAAACCTTATTTTTCCACTCTCCAAGCCCACCACAACAATAACCCTACAAAATTCTGGACTGAGAGCAAGACCTTTAAACAAGAAATAACTTTTTCCTGTTTAGTCTCATTCTTTTAAACAACACATATTTGTTGTATTAATTGTAATAACACAGTATAGTATATCTTATTGTGCATAGTAATGTGTGTATATAATAATAAATGTACATATACCCAGTTGTCATACACTATGTTATACATTCTGTTCTTTATTCAAACTTATATAATATTTCGCCTATAGAGACACTGAGACACATACATTTACAGCTTCTAGTCATTTGATTTTTATAATTTTTTTATTTACATACATATAGTTTTTATACATTTTCTGAATATTTTTAGATGCTACGTTGAACAGTTTTTTTTATATAAATACTATGTTAAATAGTTTTGAATATGTGTGTGTGTGTGTGTGTGTGTGTGTGTGTGTGTGTGTGTGTGTGTGTGTGTGTATACATATGCACTTACGTTTTAATGGTTGGCTTTAGCATATAATTTTCAAATGTTGATTTTTAGAAGTGTTGGTGATCATTTACTGCTTTAACAGTACCTAGCAACCTGAAAATCCATTTTCATTTGATTGGATGTAACATTGAACTATTACTATAAGTAGTATGTGTTTTATTCTGGCATTAGATCTGAAGAAGCTATATGCAAAAGCGTCATCTGTGTTTTTATTATTTTTATTAAAGTTACAGCTTCGATTTACCTCTGCTGTGCACTACTGGTTGTGTTTTGAACTTTTTGTTACTATTTCCAAACTAACATCATCCTTCACTGATAACCATGGTCCCCCACAACAACCTCATCACATCCCCTCCTTCTCCAGTATCTCTAGCTTCCAACCTGCACCCTTCTCCATGAACCCCATTCCCATCTCTACCATAAAAAAACTTCTTCTAAAATTGAAACCTTGCTCTAATGCTCCTGATGAAATACCCTCCTACTTCCTTAAAATAGCCGCAGAAGCCATTGCCTTCCCCATCTGCATCCTAATAAATCAATCAATTTCAGAAAGCCAGGTCCCCCAGCTCTGAAAAAAGGCCTTTATTATTCCACTACATAAAGCCAGTAACAATAATGAAATCTCAAACTTCCATCCCATCGCTATCCTATCCCCTATTTCAAAACTTCTTGAAACATGCATCCACCTACAACTCTTACCCTATGTAATAAACAGTAACCTTCTTACTCCCACCCAGCATGGATTCTGAACAGGCCATAGCACCACCACCGCTCTCCTCTTCTTCCTAGAAACTGTAAACAAAGACCGTGACACTGGTCATATTGTACCCACCCCACTCCTAGACCTCTCTAAGGCCTTCGACACCATCTCTCATAACCTTCTCCTTACTAAGCTCTCTAAACTAAATTTTTCCCACTCCTCTATTAACTGGTTCACCAGTTACCTATCAAATAGACAACAAGCAGTTAAGTGGAAAAAAGCTACTTCACCATTCCTAAACCCTCCCACAGGCGTGCCCCAAGGCTCATTTCTAGGGCCCCGACTATTCAGTGTCTTCATTAATGACTTTCACTACACCAACCCTAATGCCATCCTCATCCAATATGCAGATGACTCAACAATAATCTGTTCTGCAACCTCCACCTCTTCCTTAGCAAAATTAACCCAAGATGCCTTCTCCTCTACAGAGCAATGGATGCTAGATAACCACCTAGCACTAAATGCATCCAAGACCAAACTAATGATACCCGCCCCCCCTCTAAAAGCATCACCCTAGATAAAAACTCTTTCTCTATCACCAGCCAAAGTAACACTCTTCTTGAAACAGTCTCCACTGCTAAATTGTTAGGAATCTTCATCGATGACCAACTAAAGTTTGACAGCCATATTCAGGTAAATATTAAAAAAAAACTCACAAGAAACTTGGTATGCATTATCGCCACAACTGTTTCATCTTTCCCTCCACCAGACTCGTTCTTGCCAATACATACCTCATCCCTTCCCTCCTGTACGGTGCCTCTATCCTTACCAACCATCAATCCTCCCTCAAAACTAAACTCTCCTCCTGTTACTATAAGATCTCAAAATTTGCAACTAGCCACAGATCCAATGCCCATCACTGCATCTCCCTGCACCAACTGAACTGGCTTCAACTCCCCAATTATCTTACTTATATCCAACTTATCCAGGCACACAAAATTATTTTTTGCCTCTCTCTCTCTGTCCTTCCCTTGCCTCTGCCTTCTGTATGCATCATCCAAACAGATGCCTTCGATCTAACTTCCAAAATCTAATTGAGCTACATAAACCTGCCTGCCCTCCAGGCAAGCATCTTCTATCCTTCTGCTTAGCACGTCACTGGAATTCTCTCCCACCTCTTATCCATACCACTAATAGTCTCTCTATCTTTAAAACTTTACTTCACTCACACCTAATCTCACAATGGGAATACTCTTGCTCTCATCCTTCATAACATCCTACTAGAATTCTCTCTCCACCTAACATATCTACTAATAGCTCTCTTCCTACATAACATCCTACTATAATTATCTCTTTACCCAATCATATCTTCTAATAACCTCCTTTAACCCATAATCTCCAGAAGGAATTTGCATTCTTTCTTGTTTACTACCTTAATTTGTTTATAATGGAATTTTTCACAGGCTGATTTATTGTAACTGTTATTACCATGTATTCTCTTTCTAATGTCTGAGAAACTGTTTTGTAAAATTTGTAGAAATTGTTATCCTGTAATCTTGTAATTCTGAAACTTATTATACCTGTAATTTACCGGAGCATTTCTCCCAGGACTCCATTGAAAATGGGTTCCTTGTGGCCCAATGGACTATCCTTTTAAACAAACTGCAAATAAATTAATAAAATAAACATTCTAAACTTTTCTTTAAAATTATTCTAAGCTTGCATAATGTTACATTTTATCATGTCCTGCTGGAACCAAAATTTATTAATCCATGTGCTGGAGATCTCCTTTTAATCCCTATCTGTCAAGCAAAGGATGTCTAGTCTCCATATAAATGTAGTCTTGGAGAGGTTATCTAGTTGCTTCGATAGAAATACAGGATTATGATCAGAGAACATAGCAGATGCAATATCCATCCATCAACAACCTCTTTTTCCCATTTTTGAAAACGGGTCAGGGTGTCACTTCAACAGTTACAATCATCTAGTGCAAAGGTTCACACTGCTGGGTGGTTAGCCCTGCCATGATTGTTCTCCAACACTACACACTCATACATACACTCACACCTATGGCCAGTTTAGTGTGTCTGATCCACTTAATGCATGTCTTTGGAATGTGGGAAGAATGGGAGCACCTGGAGGAAACCCACTGAAACACAGGTAGGACATGGCAGACTCTGTACAGAAGGCATCCTAACCAAGAATAGAACATGGGAACTACTGGCTGGCTGGTGTCCAGTTGCCCAGTCTGGGTTACCTGAGATAGCTCTGTCAAGTGAAAGCTGGACATAAAACCAATCAACCTCAACACTCAGTGTAGGTTGACTGACAGGGTGAGGCCTGGAAATGGATGACATGATGGTATGGAGGAGGCTGGTCATCCTATGTATCCAAGAGACAAGATGGAAGGGTAGAACAGCAAAGCCACTTGGCTTGAGATACACTACTCAGGAGGAGGACAGACTAGAAATGGTGTGTGAATTGTGGTGAAAGACTGGATTCAGAAAGCAGTAAGGGATGTCATCAGAATTAGTGAAAGACTCATGGCAGTCAGACTCCAATGTAAAGATAGGGCAGTATTCATAAGCTCAGCCTATGCCACACAGTAGGGTTGTGATAGTGGGGAAAGAGTGCATTCATACAGCAGTTGCAGGATCTACTAGAGTAATTGGTGCTGATAATGGGTGCTTGAATGAACATATTGAGACAGACAGAACAGGATATGAGGACTACCTGGGTCCACATAGGTGGGGCAACAGAAATAAAGAAGAAGAGGCTATTCTAGACTTCCATCTGGCAAATAGCTTGATAGTAGCCAATACATGGTTCAGAAAAAGAGACAGTCACAAGATCATGTACAAGAGTGGTCAACATCCAACTCAGGTAGACTTCCTCCTAGTAAGGAAAGGGCACTGGGGTAGAATCAATGATTGCAAAGTCATTCCCAGAGACAGTCGGCCCACAGCATAAACTACTGGTTGCCACAATCAAGTGCAAGCTGTGGTCAGAGAAGGCTCTAAGGTCAACAGAGACCAGGCTGAAGATCTGGAAGTTGGCTGAAGAAAAAGGTCAACAGTTCAAGGAGTTACTCAGGGCTCTAGCATCCCACGAAGAGGAGGAAGTAAGTGGAGGTGAAGAAGAATGGCAGTGCCTCAAAACAGCATGTGTGATTACAGAACAGATATGTGGCCAAACCAGGTATGGAGAAAAGGCACATAAGGAAAGCTGTTGGTGGAATACAGAAATCCATGAAGTCATCAAAAGAAAGAAAGAGTGTAGGAAAAGTGGGAGATAGAAAAGACAGACCAGGCTAGGAAGGAATACTGGTTGGCTAACAAAGAAGCTAAAAAAGAAGTTGCAATAGCAAAGAACAGGGCATTGGAGGCACTCTACCAGTGTCTGGAAAATGACTCGGTAGGTGGCACAAAGAAATTATATTAGGTTGCAAGGTAAAGACAGAAAGATAAAGAAGATTCATGGGTTCATAGGTTCATAGGTTGGTACTAGGCTATCAGCTCTAGGGCCTACACAAGCCTAGCCATAACAATTCCCTGGCTATTTCTTTCCACACTATTTACTTCCCTGGACCCTTGTCTAGCAGGGCAACTGACATGATCCCTGGGGTGAATTTCCTTTCTCCCATCCAATCATCAAGGTTCCTTTTGAAGAGGGCCAGAGAGGCACTCTGCTTGACATGTATGGGCAATCTATTCCAGAGTCTGGGGAGTCTCTGGGTCAGGAACCTATCCCTCCAGCATGTTTTGTTTATTGTGATGACAAGGTTTAGATCCCTGGAGCGTGTGGCTCTGAGGGATTGGGATTTCTTTAAGTGTAGCATGTCCAACAGCTATGGGTTTGACATGGCCTTGTATGTTAAGCAGAGATCGCCTCTGAGTAGACGATATGGGACAGAGTATAGCTGGAGTTTTTTAAGGCAGTCAGCATAGGGCATCTGCTTTAAGCCTGTGATTCTTTTAGTGAGGTATTTCTGTGGCCTTTCCAGTTGTTGCAGATATCTTGAGAGGTACATACCAAACGGGGCGCTGTATTCTATAATGGGTCTAATGTGGGATGAGTACAGTGGGACAATGACCTCCTTTTTTCTGGATGAAAAGCCCTTAGTGATGAGGTGTGCCACATAGAAGGATTTCCTGGCTGTTGTGGCGATGTGGTTATCGAAGGTGAGACCACTGTCCACCTGTGTCCCTAAGTCTCTTATCACACTTTCGGTGTTTAGTGTACTGCCACCTATACGGTAATTCACAGATACATGTTTTTTCCCAAAGGGGATTTTCTTGGCATTGAGCTTGAGCCCATGGCTCTGGCACCAAGCATCTGTTTCTGTAAGGCCCTTTTGTAGAGTATCCACATCATTTGGGGATTCAATAATGGCTCCCAGTTTGCAGTCATCTGCAAACTTTGTTAGCCAGAGTCTCTTAGTGTTGACCTGTACTTCAGAGAAGTAGATGCCAAACAAGAGCGGCCCCAGGACTGAACCATGAGGTACTCCACTTGTCACTTGTCTGGAGCTGGATTTGGAGTCGGCTACTTTTACAGTGTGGGTTCTATCAGTAAGCCATTTAGCAACCCATTGGGTGACATAGGGATTAATGCCCAACTTAGTAAGTTTATCTATGATTCCAGAGTGGGGGATGGTGTCAAAAGCCTTGGCAAGGTCTAGATAGGCTGTGTGGACCACCTTACCCTTGTCCATGGCTCTGGAGACTGATTCAAAGAAGTCAATCAGGTTCAGGAGACAAGATCGGCCCTTCACAAACCCAAACTGGGTGGGGTCCAGTGTTTGAAGGTTGCCAATGTCTTTGTTTATAAGTTCCATGATAATACACTCCATGGCCTTGCAGATAAGGCTTGTCAGACTGATGGGATGGTAGTTTCCGGGATCCAGTGTGGATCCCCCCTTGTGGAGTGGGATAACTGTAGCTGTGCGCCACTCAGTGGGCACGAAACCTGAGGTGAGGCTATGATTAAACATGACACAGGTGAGGTGCCAGTTCATATTGTAGTTCATGTAGTACACAGCCCGGGATGTCATCTGGTCCCATGGATGCTGTATTCTTAGCTTTGGAGAGTGCGTTTTTTACCTGTGTGGCCATTATTACCGGAATTTGGCAATCTTCCGGTATTGAGATGGGCCATTTAGGGGGTGAGAGGGGGGTGAAGTTGGCACTGAATCGATCTGCCAGGATACTGGCAATATCCTTGAGATCAGTATATTTAATGCCATTCTGTTTTAGCTCAGAGCAGATCTGAGCATTGCCATTTAGATTCTTGACATAGTTATAGAATGCCTTGTGGTTTTCTTTGGAATCTTTGGCAATTTTATTTTCGTAACTAGCTTTGGAGGATTTTATGAGGGATCTCAGTTTCTTACTGAGGCTTGTAGGGAGTTTTTTGCATCCTGGGATTTTCTTCCTTTCTGCAACAGTTTCTTCCTTTTGTTGTAAAGTTTGTTTATGGCAGGGGACCACCAGATTGGCTTCTTTTTTTTGGATGAGAGCACCTTGGTTCTATTTTTGATGGCATGATTCATGCATGAGTGGATGTGCTCGTACAGTGCCCTAGTGTAGGATTCAGCAGTTGAACTTTCAGTTCCCGTCTGCATGGGTGTCATGAAGTTTGTCACTTCTGACTTGAGTAGTATGAAGTTAGCTTTGGAGAAGTTTTTTATGGAGGTTTCCTTACTGGGGAGTGGGGGTGGGATGTGGATGTTAAGGGTGATTAGCTTATGGTCAGACCTGACTAAAGAGGGGGTGACCATAGGTGTGGAGCATCGATTTCCCATGTTGGTAATGACCAGGTCTAGGATATTGGACCCCCTGATGGGACTATGGATTAGTTGATCCAGGGCATTGGAATTTATGAATTCCAAGAACCGTTGGGCAAAGGTGTTGGTACAGGAGTAGTTTTCCCAGTTAATGGCAGGGTAGTTAAAATCACCCAGTATTAGGGTGTTTGGTTCTATCTTAATATTTTCCAGTATGTTTAGAAAGGTGTAGTGAGAATCTTGGGGTATGGTGGGGGGATCTGTAGCAAGATACAATTTGGATTGCAGTCTTACCTAGTGTTAGTTGCACCTGGAGAATTTCAGATGCATTGTGTTGGGCAACTAGCCTGGTGGTGTGAATATCCTTGGTGAATATTGACACTCCTCCACCTTTAGTGTTTCGGTCCTGGTTTGGTGGCCGAAAAGTGTGGTAAGAATTGTAGCCTGGTATTGCAGGGGTGCTGTCTGGAGCCTTGAACCAGGTCTCAGTTACTGCACAGGTATCGATGTTCTCCATTTTTAGGAGTGCCTCGAGAGAGTGCATTTTGAGGTTTAGACTTCTAGCATTGAGTAGCATTACCATCAGATTTTGCATGCTTGTACCTGTTACGGTGGTGGTTTTGACCTTTGAACTTTGCCTAAAAAAGGCACTATAGGGGTTGCAAGAGCCTTAGCCAGTAACCTGAATCCCAGGGGCGACAAGTGCAGACCATCTCTGGCAAAGCATCGTGGTCTGTCAATCATGTTGTCCCAGGCAGATAGATACTGGATCCCCTTTGAATGACACCAGAAGCTTAGCCAATTGTTGAAGTCAATCATTTTGTCCTTATATTGTGGTATCATTCTGGGCGAAGGCAGGATGCTACTCAGGGCTAGGGTCATACCTGCCTGGACCACATGATGCGAGAGCTCTTCCATGTCTCTTTTCATGTAGTCCATGGAGGTACGTCTCAAGTCATTCACTCCAATATGGACAATGACAGAGTTATATTTGTACTTGTTATGGAGTGACTTGAGTGCATTCGTTATGTGACGGATCCTGGCACCCGACAGGCAGCTGACTGTAATTTTCTCCTTGTTCAACCTGGTGAGAGGGACATCAGTGTGCCGGACTATAGAGTCACCTATGACTAAAGTGTTAGGTACATTGTCTTGCCTTAGGGGCTGTTGCTGGGTGGCACACTGGTGTTGCGAACTATGTGACACTTTGGTTGTGATTGGTGTTTGTTTGCGTTTCAGCTTCAGAGGTCCTTGTTGCTTGGGCAGGTTACAGTTAAGGGCCTCTGCATATGTGGATTTAGTGTTGCTATGTGTGGGTGTTGGTGGTGTGGGTTTAGAAGGGCTATGTGTTGCTTGAGGTGTAGTGTGGGTGTTAACCTTCTCCTCTTGACTGTCTAGCACAATCTTGGGTGGAGAGAGCTTTGTTTCCATTTTGGCTATGTAAGTGCATCTCTCACAGGTTGTAGTGTTGGGTGGTAGGAGGAGAGGGTTGTCTGTGTACATGGGGCAATTGCTGCATTGCCCCAGTATGCCCAGATTCACCAGATGGACAGGAGAAATCACCGGAAGCTGACCCTTGGACATGCCTGGTTTGGTGCTTTTTTTTTTTTTGTAAAGTATAGGAGCTGTTTTCCCTTACCTTAGCAAGGTACTTTGCAATTATAGGCTGTTTAGTGCCTACTATTAATTTCTCCTTATTAACAAGGAGAGTTGAGTGCTTGTATCAGTTTAAGGCTTCCTAGTGCTTTCCAACAGGTATTAGAGAAAGTGCTAGTCACAGGGATGCTTAAAGGTAAGATGAAAAAAAATGCACACTGCAGTGTGCACTAGAGAAGTTAGATGTGAAAGTAGGTAACTTAAGTTTTACCTGTTTAAAAAGTTAAGGTTTAGTGGAGAGTTACTATTTTTAAAACAGCAAGATGGATTGAAAGGGGTGGTCACTTTTGTATTCTGGTACTATGGAATACAGTAGGAAGGCCAATAAATTTAAATTGTTGAAGGGGAGGGATTTCAAAAATGATGATTTTGTGATTACTCACACAAGCCAGTGAAAGTAGAGAGGAAATGAGATATATGGTCAGATTAACATAAGAGGCAGGCAACTAGAAAGACAGTGGTATTTAACAAGACAACTGTGACTGGGTGGGAGAGTGGGGAAAAATTCTGCCTGACTCAGAAGAGAGAGAGAGCTGTGGTCTCTTTTGAAATTTTAATATGCTGTTAAAGCAGAATGCAAGTAAAACACAAGGTAAAGAAAACAAACCACAGTATTCAAAATATAGAAATATAGAAAGGCAATAAATTAATACAAAATACAAAAAATAAAAGCAAACAACCTTCATAAGGGATGCCAGCAACAACCTGCTCTTCAGCCCACAGGACATCAAAGACAAATGGAAGGAGTACTTCCAGCAGCTTCTAAATGAAGAAAACTCCACAGAAGCTGTCCTGCCCCCGGCACAACCTACAATGAGAGAAAAAGAGCAGTCCAACCTAGTAGAAATAAGAATAGTACTAACGAAAATGAAGTCAGGAAAAGCAGGAGGCTTAGATGAGGTCAAAGCAGATATGATAAAGATGCTGGATGAGATAGGGGAGAAATGGCTCCTGAGGGCGCTCATAGCAGTGTGGAGAGAAAGGCGTATCCCAGATGACTGGAGAATAAGCATACTAATGCCAGTGTATAAGAACAAAAGGGACATCCACAACTGTGGGCAGTTCAGAGATATGAAACTCCTGTCACATTGTATGAAAGTTCTGGAGAGAGTGATTGATAAACGGATACACAGAGCAGTAGAAAGTGAGATGGGCGATGAGCAGTTTGGATTCAGATCAGGATGTAGCACAGCTAATGCAATATACGCAGTGAGACTGATATTTGAGAAGAAGCTAGAGAGGAAAAAGTTCAACTGGGCATTCATAGGATTGGAGAAAGCATATGACAAGGTCCCAACACTATGACTTGTGAGAGATGCACATATACAGCCAAATTGGTAGCCAAGCAGTCTCCAGCCAAGACTGGATTAACCAGTTAAGAGGAGAAGGTTCACACCTGCACCACACCACATTCAACACATAGCCCTCCAAAACATACACCACCACAACCCTCACATTGTAACACAAAACAAACACCTACTTTCATGGAGGCTCTCAATAAAAATCTCTCCAAACAACAGAGACCTCTGAGGCAGAAACACAAACAACCACCACATCCCAGCACAAACCACAAGACACATAGTTCACATAAACAGTGTGCCACTCAACCAAAGCCCCTAAGGCAAAACAACTTACCCAATACACTAGTCACAGGTAACTCAACAGTAAAGCACACTAATGTCCCACTCACTAGGTTGAATAAGGTGAAGGTTATGGTCAGCTACCTGTCGGGTGCCAGGATCCACCACATAACACACACACTTAGGTCACTCCACAACAGATACAAATATGACTCTGTCATTGTCCATGTTGGTGTGAACAACCTGAGACATACCTCCCTGGACTATATAAAAAGAGACATAGATGAACTCTCAGATCCTGTAGCCCAGGCAGGTATGACCCTAGCTCTGAGTAACATCCTACCATCACCCAGAATGATACCACAGTGCATGCAGAAAATGATTGGCTTCAACAATTGGCTAAGTTTCTGGTGTCATTCTAAGGGGATCCAGTATCTGTCTGCCTGCGATGACAAGATCGACAGACCTCGATGCTTCACCAGAGATTGCCTGCACCTGTCACCCCTGGGATTCTGGATATTGGCCAAGGCTCTTGCCACCCCAATAGTGCTTTTTTTAGGCAATGTCCCGAAGACAAAATTACCACCGTAACAGCTACAAGCAAACTAAATCTGAGGGTTATGCTACTCAACACTAGAAGTCTAAATCTCAAAATGCACTTGCTCAAAGCACTCCTTAAAATGGAGAACATCGACATCTGTGCAGTGACCGAGACCTGGTTCAAGGCTCCAGACAGCACCCCAGCACTACCAGGCTATAATTCATACCACACCTTTTGGCCCCTAAACTTGGAGGAAGCACTAAAGCCGATGGTGTCAACATATTCATAAAGGATACGCACACCTCCAGCCTAGTAGCCCAACATAATGCATCAGAGATACTTCAGGTACAACTAACACTGGGTAAAACTACAATCCTGGTTGTAGCCTGCTATAGATCCCCACCATCTCCCAAGACTCCCACTCCACATTCCTAAACCCACTAGAAAATATTAGAGTACAACCCAATACCCTTATACTGGGAGACTTTAACTACCCCTCCATTAACTGGGAAAATTACTCATGTACCAGCACACTTGCTCAATGTTTTCTGGAATTCATTAATTCCAGTGCCCTGGACCAATTCATTCTGACCCCGACCAGGGGTAGAACCATCCTTGACCTGGTCATTACTAACATGGGCGACTGTTGCTCTACACCAACAATCAACTCCTCCCTGGTCAGATCTAACCACAAGCTAATCACCTTGGATATCCACATCCCACCCTCACCCCCCCCCAAAGGAAACCACCGTAAAAAACTTCTCCAAAGCCAATTCTGGGCTTCTAAAAACAGAGGTGGCAAACTTCACGATGCCCATGCAAATGGAAAAAGCTGCAAGACTGCTGAATCATATGCCAATTCACTGTATGAGCACGTACACAAGAGCATGGAACGAGCCCTACCAAACAGAACCAAGATGCTCTCCTCCAAAAAAAGGAAGCCAATCTAGTGGTCCCCTACCATAAACAATCTCTACAACAGAAGGAAAAAAAACTGTTGCAGAAAAGAGTAAAGTCCCAAGACTGGAAAAAACTCCCTTGTTAGCCTCAGCAAAAAACTGAGATCCCTCATCAAATCCTGTAAATCTAGTTATGAAAATAAAATTGCTGCAGATTCTAAAGACAACCACAAGGCTTTCTATAGTTATGTCAAAAATCTACATGGCAATACTTAGATTAGAGTTAGAGCACAATGGCAATACATATACAAAACCAAGTGATATTGCCAACATACCGGTCGACGGGTTCAGTGTGAACTTTACCCCCCTTTCACCCCCTAAAGGGCCGATCACAATACCTGAGGAACACCAAGTCCATATTATCATGGCTGCACAGGTAAAAACTGCACTGTCCAAAGCCAAGAATACAGCTTCCATGAGACTTGATAACATCCCTGGTTGTGTTCTACATGAATCACAAAGAGAACTGGCACCACACCTGTGTACATTGTTCAATCACAGCCTCATTTCAGGCTTTGTTCCTACCAAATAGCACACTGCTCTGGTCATCCCACTCCACAAAGGTGGATCAACTACAGATCCTGGGAACTACCGCCCCATTAGCCTAACGAGTCTGATATGTAAGGCTATGGAGCTCATCATCATGGACCTTATAAATATGGACATAGGGAATCTCCAAACTCTGGACCCCATGCAGTTTGGGTTTGTGAAAGGTAAATCATGCCTGCTCAACCTGATAGATTTCTGTGAGTCTGTCACCAGAGCTGTGGATGAGGGCAGGGTAGTTCACACAGCCTACCTAGATCTTGCCAAGGACTTCAACACCATCCCTCACTCAGGCATCACAGATAGACTCACTAAACTAAGCATAAACCCCTATGTCATAAGATGGGTTGCCAAATGGCTCACTGATAAAACCCACACTGTGAAAGTTGTGGACTCCAAATCGGACTACCAACCAGTTACAAATGGTGTCTCACAGGGTCAGTCCTAGGTCCCCTCCTGTTTGGCATCTACATCTCTTTAGTTCAAGCCAACACAAAGGGACTCTGGCTGACCTTGTTCACAGATGGTTGCAAACTGGGAGCTATTATTGATTCTTCAACTGATGTAGACATTCTACAAAAAGGCCTCACTGAGATCAATGACTGGTGCCAGAACCATGGCCTTAAGCTCAGTGTCAAAAAGTGCATTGTCATTCCCTTTGGGAAAAATTCGGTGCCCATGAACTACCACATAGGCGATAGTCCACTAAATACCGAAGGTGTGATAAGAGACCTGGGAACACAGGATGGCAGCAACCTCTCCTTTGATAACCACATTGCCACTGTAGTCAGAAAGTCCTTCTATGTGGGACATCTCATTGGTTTCTCATCCAGGAAGAAAAAAGTCATAATCCCTCTCTACTCATCCCTTGTTAGACCTATTATAGAATACAACACCCCATTTGGTATGTACCTCACTATACACCTACAACAACTGTAAAGACCACAGAAATACCTCACTAAGAGGATCTTAGGACTTAGTGCCCTATACGGGCAGACTCAAAAAATTCCAGCTATACACTGTTTCATATTGCCTACTTAGAGGCAATCTCTGCTTGACCTGCAAAGCCATGTCTAACCTAAAGATGTTAGAAATGCTACACCGAAAGAAATCCCAATCCCTCCATGCCACATGCTCCAGGGACCTAAACCTTATTACCACAATAAATAGAACATGCTGGAGGGACAGGTTTATAACCCAGAGACTTCCCATACTCTGGAACAAACTTCCCATTCATGTCAAGCAGAGCACTTCACTGGCAATCTTTAAGAGAAATCTTGATGAGCAGATGGGCAATAGGAAGTTCAGCCTGGGGATCACTTCAGTGGTCTTGCTTGACAGTGGCACTGGGAACTAACATTGGGCAGCATGATGCCAGGGAATCCTCTTGGGCTAGGCTTATATAGGCTCCAGGGTCACTAGCCTAGTACACACCTATGAACCTATGAACCAAGAAAGCTGATCTGGGCAGTACTGCAGTGGTTGAAGTCCCAAAAACATCAGTAGAGTTAGTGCAGGCTATGTATTAATACCAAATGACTCAACTATGAACAGTGTTTGGTCTCACAGAGGGGTTGTCAGTGGGAGCAGGTGTACATCAGGTTTCAGAGCCCACTGCTGTTCATTCTGGTCTCAGACTACATTAGCAAACAAGTCAGAGGGAACAGGTCAATAAAGTTGCTGTATGCAAACAATATAGCATTACACGCAGACTCTGAGCAAGAACTTCAGCAAAGGATAGGGGAATGGAATGCAAAACTGAAGGCACATGAGATGAAACTTAGCACAGATAAGGTAGGGTAATGGCAGCAAATTGGGGAAATCAGAAGGAGCTCAGAACTGAGGTAGAACGGAAGATAGTGGAACAAGTTAATAGCTTCAAGTATCTGGGAGCGGTGGTTGAGGAGAAGTGAAATCTGAATGAAGAGATCAAAGCTAGACTCAGAGGAGCTGCTGCCAACTGACATAGAGTGTCAGATATAGTCTATGACAGAAGAATGACAAAAAACTGAAAACTGAGGCGTACAAGACCGTGGTGTGACCAGTACTACTGTATGGTGCAGAAATCTGGGCAGTAAAGGCAGAACAGATGAGGAAGTTAAAGGTGCTGGAAATGAAAGTGCCTGAGAAGGGTGGTAGGATGCACACTGTGAGACAGATGAAGAAATGAGGACATAATAACAGAAGCCAAAGTAGCTCAAATTGCAGAAAAGATCAAAGAGAACAGATTATGGTGGCTTGGGCACATGTATAGAATAGCAGAAGACTATCTGGTGAAGAAGATTTGAGACAGACAGGAAGAACGTAAGAGGAAATAAGGTCATCCAGCAAAGAGGTGGATGGATCATGTGAGAGAAGATCTGTGACAGTTAGGCATGAGTGTCAAAGAAGGCAGGAGTGTATCCTTGAATCGAGAGAGATGACAACAGTTAATATGACACCCTGACCCCATGCAGAAAAATGGGAAAAAGAGGGCTAATGATGATGATGATTATGGTTGTGCTGCTGTGAAGTAAATAATGTATCCAAATGGCTTGCAGTTCCACTGGGTTGATAGCTATAAAAATAAATTCTTTATCGCCTGGGTTGAGCACTCTCAATCTAGCCACTAGCCCCCTTTCCACACAAATGGAGTTCAGGAATGCAGAAGTTTTGGGTGTTATATTCAGCCCCATAGGTAACCTATCCAACCATGGGTCACACACAGTGTAGAAGTCATTCCACCCATTACAATGTGAGTGTCTCGTCTCCATACATATTTCAGCCCATGGTCATGTGTCACCATTATTAGGGCCATTAAAAGTAACTAACCAGACAGAGCAGTTAGCCCACTCCACCTTATGACTTAACCACCGGCCATTTTTTTTTGTTTATATACTTTGTCAACCATGCCTTCCAGTAGGACATGCAAGAGAATGGCAAGTCCTCATTTTGCTGAGGGAGCATTTCTGCAAAAATATCTTACTCTGATATAACTTATGTAAAAGCTATTAATTACTATTTTTTTTTTAAGTTTGTTTCTTTTAGAAACACCATTAAAGTATTTCCGTTGGGCAATCCATTTAATAACTGCCTTGACTTTGAAAGACGTCTGAGAACCAGGGATGGTATGTGACAGCCTCATTATAGGGGGTGTAACTATCTAGCTTGCTTCAAGTTCCTGTATCTCTGCAAATATGTCTGGACCTCCAACACGTTAGATGCTACAGGAGTAGGAGGATAGTCGCAATTATTAACCCTGTCTATAGGTGCAAACAGTTTTTGTGAGTTCCATTGTGGTTTGCCAGTTTTGGAAGATGGCCTTCACTTTCTTAAGGGCCAGAGATTTGATCACTCTATCATCACTAAGCCTTTCCTTCTGGGCACTAATTTGTTGCTTCTGCATTTGACTGCTTCTTGTGAGACTTATTCTAGACTTTTATAAACTTGTTAATGTTGCTAGGAAGCAAGAATTATTTGGGTTCCTTTTGTTATTTGTAGGATCATGGGTATCATACTTTTACACTAAATGCAAGTTCTCTCACCCAACAAAAAAATGTGAGAAGGGCTTTACGTTTTGAGAAATGGGCTGTGTTGTAGTCTTGGAGAATTTGTACCAGGTAACCTGTGATCTTAAGATTATTGCCCACTTGTCTTGTTTTACATACAGCATGCCCCCTCATAGGTTCATAGATTAGTACTAGGCTAACTGCCCTTGTGAGCCATTTTAAGCCTAGCCAATTATCCCTTGGGAGACTCAAACCCTGCACCGTGTGTTTGTAAGGCAAACACCTTAACCATTAGACCACCCTCCCAACCCTATCAATGAAATCCGGTCACATAAAAATAAGGTGCTTGGGGATACATGGAGTTTATCTGCATTGACTGATCTTGATGGTCCCCTGTCAATAATTGGGACTTTGTCAAAAGCCAGGAGGATTTTTAATTCCATAGTGATAAGCTGCAATGCATCTACCCCTTCCTCTCTTTCTGGTAAGCCCTCACTCTGTTTTCATTTGTATCTATCTTAGCGTCCAGTTGAAGATTATATGATGGCAAGGTTGTTCTCTGAGATTTAATGTCTTCCTGTTGCAACAATATTGTCTGTGTGTTATCCAGGAGACTATTGTGGTGTCATGGCATTGCTTTTATTTGTTGCAAGTTGCTGATGGTGGAGTAATAATGCAGGAGGCTGCTGTGTAATACTGTATACCACCATGTGGATTGCTTTAGTATCATCCTGCATGCTGTGCTCAGTATCAGCTGACTTCCTTCATGGTCATCCTGCTGTACAGTCCACAAGAGTTTAACTGCCCAACAACACAGTATTCCACCCTGAAAATAATTTTGCAGTTAATGTAGTGCTTTAGACTCAAAGTCTGTGAAACTGTTAAGTACTTACCATGGTCTAGTGATTCATATAATACAGTGATTGCGAGCTCACCATGGTGCCGTAGATTAAATTGACTCCATCATGCACATTCTTATGCTTACTCACTGATTAAGCCAACTATTGAATACAATCTCCATTTTGGGATGTATCTCACTATGCATATCAACCAACTAGAAAGTCCCCAAAGGCCCACATTAAGAAGATTCCTAGTTCAAAAAACTACCAGAAAAGACTATAGAAGCACGGTATCTATATCCAGTATATTACAGACTCATGAGAGGACATCAATAATTTGTCTTCTGTGCCATTAGGAAACCAGCGGGGTCTAGTCTCTTGTATTTGCATAAATTTACATCAGCAAGTAAATAAATCATGCTGGAGATATAAGCTCGTTACAGAGCACCCTGTACATTTCTAGAATAGACACCTGCTGCAAATTAAGCAGTGTGATATATTAGCTTCCTTAAGTTGGGAACTTGATGTTTGGATGAATATTCACAAATTCACCCCTGGCTTAACTCACCTAGCCCTCTTCAAAAGAGAGGTACACTCTAAGGGTGGCTACTGTATCAGAATAAATAATCATGTGACTCAGTTTTCTTGCATTTCCTATGATCCTATTATATAATTTACATCTACTTTCCCAGTGAATTTAAATGATTAAATAAAGAAACATACACACACACACACACACACAAACATATATATATATATATATATATATATATATATATATATATATGTATAGGGGTCTACTACTTTTAGTCGAATTACATTTGGTCGAAAATGATTCCAGGCAGCCCACTTCACCGAAAATGCATTTCACTGAAAACCCATTTGGTCGAATTCCATTTGGTCGAAAATGGAATATAGCCCCTGCCACACTGCAGTGCAACCCTGTAGTGAGAATATAAAGTTAGGGGGTGGGGGGCACAGCCCCCCACATTGGGGGGTGTGGGGACCGTATCCCCCCACATAATTACAGTGTATTCTCTGTTATATACACGTGTTTCCATTAAAAATACATTGAAACATATAACATCAGTAAAAACTAGTTGTAAATGGGCTATGCCCCCCCCCTAACTTTATATTCTCACTCCATGGTCGCACTTCTGTGGGGCAGGGGCTATATTCCATTTTCGACCAAATGTGCTTTCAGTCAAATGAGCTTTCAGTGAAGTGGGATGCCTGAAATCATTTTCAACCAAATGTAATTCGACTAAAAGCAGTAGACCCATGTATATACATGGCTGCATATATACATACACACCCACACACACACACACACAGATATATATATATATATATATATATATATATATATATATATATATATATAGTTTACTATCATGTTCCCGAAATGGACTCGGTCGAATGGTTGTATCATAGACCCACGACCACGAAAACTGACAGTGTCAAACTCTGGTAATGTCGAATTACAAATTTAATGCAATTTTGGGACGAGTGCTAACATGGGTCAAGATGGGGGTGAGATTTGTACTTCCGCATTACTGGTGTTCGACATTGCCAGCATTCAAGGTCCGGACTTCGTGCAAAGTGTATTCATCCGAGTCCATCTCAAGAACATGATAGTATATCTATTTATATATATATATATATATATATATATATATATATATATATATGTATATATAGATATATATAATACACTTTTTATATATATATATATATATATATATATATATATATATATATATATATATATATATATATATATATATATATATATATATATGGGTTCCATACACTAGATCGAATTTTCACTAATTCGAAAAAGTGCATGGAATGCTCACTGCAGCGAAAGTGCACTTAATCGAAAGTGCACTTACGCGAAGTTCAGTACAACGAACGTTCAGTACTCACGGACCTTAGGGTTAGGGCATGGGTCATAGTAAGGGGATAGCCCGTAGGGCTATCCCCTTACCATGACCCGTGTCCTAACCCTAAGGTCTGTGATGTCTGCAGCGCAGTGAAGGACATAGCAATGTCCTCCACTATGGTGCGATAGTCACGAACCTTAGGGTTAGGGCATGGGTTGGGGTAAGGGGATAGCTTTACTAACTATCCCCTTACCCTAGCCTGTGCCCTAGCCCTAAGGTCCGTGACTATCGCACCATAGTGGAGGACATAGCTTATTTTTTATGTCCTCCACTGTGCTGCGGTGTTTTTGGTGAAGTGCACTTACGCAAAAGTTCACTTTCGTTAAAGTGAACTTTCGCAGAAGTGAGGCTTCCTATTACAAGTTCGAAGTAGTGAACTTTCATTCTTGTAATAGGAATCCATATATACACACATAGATACACACCCACACACACAGCTAAATTAAACCATAAAGTATGCTAAAACTTTCTGACAGGAAAAGTTAAATGAAATTATGAACTGCCAGTTAAATAAAGAAAATAAGTTAAAATATTAAACATGAAAACATTTGGTAAATAAATCATCAAATTGCATGTCTAAAACATTGCAGACAAGACAGAATGGAATATGATATGTGTTTTTTGAAAGGGAATGTCAGAGTAGAGAATTAAGGCTATTAGCTGTAGAAGAGCTTCTTCATATATTCCAGAGATTGATTCTTTCAGCCTCTGTTTGATTACTGTGTGACTCTCTGAACATGTCACTTAACGAGCTATTTTGGAAACAGAGCTAGGATCTTCAATGGTCTCTTGGACTCCATGCCTAATAATTTTCTTGGAGCATATGTAACACAAAATACTAGTAAAACAGAGTGTGGAACAAACAACCAGCTACAGACAGATAGTCAAATCCACAGCAAAATCAAGAGACAGCATCAACTTCACACACATTTCTAAGCTGATATTCCAGTTCTTACATCTTAACATAATTCAGCTAATAAGGTTCCAGTATGTGCAGCAGGCATGTAAACCACACACACACACACACACACACACACACACACACACACACACACACACACACACACACACACACACACACACACACACACACACTTACACATGCACAGACGCACAGACACACATAAACGCACATACACAGCTAATACTCCAGCTTCTCCATAGGATCATAGGAGATTACTAGTCTAATGTCCCTATAGCCCTTACAAGCCTAGCCAAGAGTTTATCCCCCCCAAAAAAACCTCAGTCAGCACCTGTCACACCTGTCAGTGAGGGATATAGATAGAAACCCTGGGACAAATTTGTGGTTTCCCATCCACTCATCAAGGTTGTGCTTGAAGAGGGTCATCAAGGTACTCTGTTTGACTTGTATGGGAAGTCTATTCCAGAGACGGGGTAGCCTCTGGGAGACAAACTTGTCTCTCCACAAGGTTTTGTTGATGTTGCAGATTAGATTCAGGCCTTTTGAGCGAATAATGCGCGAGGAGTTAGACTTAAGGAATATGAAGCATCTCTAGTAGGGTAGGGTCCGAGATTGCCTTGTAGGCGAGACACAGCTAATTTCTGAGCCATCTGTATGATACCAAATAGTGATAGTGATTTAGGACAGGTGTTGGAGGCCATGGATTCTCTTTGTGAGGTATTTCTGTGGCCTTTCCAGTTGGTGCAGGTGTTTGGAGAGGTATATACCAAATGGGGCCATATACTCAATTAGTGGTCTAATGAGGGAGGAGTATAGAGAGGTAATAACATCCTTTTTTCTGGACGCAATCCCTTAACTCATGAGTTGAACCAAGTAAAAGGCTTTTCTGACCACTGCTGCTACATGAAGGTTGAATGTGAGATTGTTATCAACCTGAGTACTCGTCTCTCACCACAGGTTATCTGTTTAGGGGGTTGCCTTTGATGTGGTAATCAGTAGGGGCCTTGTTTTTTCTGAATGGTATGATGGTACATTTGTTTTGCATTTAGCTTTAGGCCATGACTTTGGCATTAGTCATTAGTTGCTGTGAGACCCACTTGCAGTATGTTAACATCATTTGGAGAGTCAATGACAGCACCCAACTTACAGTTGTCTGCAAACTTGATCAGCCACAAGCCTTTTGTCTTTGTCTGGACCACTGAGAAGTAGATGCCAAACAGTAGGGGTCCCAGGATAGATCCCTGAGGAACACCACTAGTGACAGGTCTGCTATCAGAGGTGGAGGAGCCTATTTTGACCTTGGGGGTCCTGTCAGTGAGCCAGTTGGCCACCCACCTGATAAGATAGGGATTTATGCCAAGATGTGTTAGCTTTTTGATGATGCCTGAGTGGGGGATTGTGTCAAAGGCCTTGGCCAAGTCACAATAAGCTGTATGTAGTCACTTTCCCTCATCCAGGACCTTAGTGACCGTCTCAAAGAAGTCAACCATGTTCAACAGGCAAGATCTGCCCTAGATGAATCCAAACTGGGTGGGGTCAAGTGCTTGGAGATTGCCTATGCCCTTATTTATAACATCCATAATAATAATAACACGCTCCATGGCTTTACAGATCAGATTTGTCACGCTAATGGGGTAATAGTTTCCAGGGTTAGTTCTGACACTACCTTTGTGCAAAGGGATGAGAGTAACAGTTCTCCACTCTGCTGGAATGAAGCCTGTACTTAGCCTGTGGTTGAAAAGGGTGCACAGTGGTGAAGCCAGTTCTTGGTGGAGATGATGCAGAATACAGCCTGGAATACTATCAGTTCCCATGGAAGCTGTGTTCTTTGCCTTGGATACAGCCTTTAACACTTGCTCTATGGAGATGTGAACTGCGGGACAAGTATCAGGGATGTCGAAAGGGCCTTGGGAGGTCAGGGGGTGAAGTTTGTGGTGAACCTATCTGCTAGCAGGTTGGCTAAGTCAACAGGATCAGTGTAAGTGATACTGTTAAGTACTAATTCGGAACAAACCTGGGCTTTGTCATGGAGGTTCCTGACATAGGCTTTGTGGTTTCCAGCCACATAACAGGAAAATGCTACAAAACCAAAGTATGCCTCAGCTCTCAAGCTTCTATTTCTTGTTTTACAAACCACTAGCAGCCATTCTTGTAATAACTACTTCACACATACCTCTCAACCTCTTAGGGCAAGAAACCTGGACAAAACCTGACAAAATGGGGGTACAAAGGCCCAAAAATAGGGACAGGTTTTAAATATTGCACTTAGAAAGTTACTAAAGTACCAAGGTTTGTGTTAACATGCATTTTCTGAAGGATTTGAAGTCTGAAACTCAATGGTATGCCATTACTTGGTGACTTCAGTCCTCAGATCATCCCAATGATATGCCAAAAAAACACACATTTTATGAGGAACAGACAAAAAATATAAGGCAAAAACTTGGACATTCTGTGAAAATCTGGACAGTTAAGAGAGATATTTACATCTTGGCATCTACCTCACTTCTCAGTAACCTTAGTTATAACCTTAGTTATTCTGATACGCTAAAAGCTCTGTTGCTCTGTTTTTTGTCATATAGACTCCTGAAGGGTGATCTCTGCTTATCTTTCCATGTTGTGAATGACCCAGCACTCTGAGTGTTTTCACCTAAATAATACAAGTTGAAAAGCAAACACCTGTTCTTAACATACACTATCACATCAACAAGATGAGACGGCATGACAGATCTGTAACCCAGAATATTCTCCATTTCTGGAATAAACTACCCTTACCCATCAAGCAAAGTACTTACCCAGCAACCTTTAAAACCAGTCTGGATAACATGATGGGTGATTACAAGTTTTAATGAGTACTATGTGGAGAAAGTCTGTTTAACGGGGGCACTGCTAGCTTCCCACCAGTAGTGGGTGTTGAGGCTGATCTTCTTGATGGTCTTTTGTTGATTGTAAGCTTAGTAAAAATCTAAGATGCTATGAAAATAACTTGAAATCAAATAGTGTAACCAGTTGTTCCAGTTGTTGAAACATCAACTGCAAAGGTAATACAACATCATTGAGCAGGTGCAGGAATTGCTACAATGTAAAAGTGAATATAGATTATAGAAACAAGATTGTATCTACTGATAATATTAGTTCTGAAAATGGCAGACAACTTGAAGACTGAAACCACTGCCCATGTTGGGTTGTGTCTGAAAGTCCAGATCATAAGAAGGCATCAACCATTTCTACAAAATACTAATTAATTACAGTTACTCAGAAAACTGAGTCATGTCTAAAATGAATACACTCAAAATAAGTTCATACTTTGGTTAGCTATATGTTTCCATCAAAGATTTAAGTCAGGAAATATAAAAATGAGGCTTAAAAGCCATTGACATAAACAGGATAAAATGTTCCAAGAAATTTCAAAATTATTAAACTGCATTTTTTTTCTTTTTTCTAACATTTATTGTAACATTATTTTAATGCATATCTCATTTCACGTTTTGCAAACTGATCAAGTGTAGCCTTTAAACATTTATTCATTTTTATGTCATCCTCTGTCCAGTTTTCTTTAGTTTGTTAAGGACTGGTACTTTTACGTACTTCTTTGCTCCTTAATATAATTAGAGACGCGTCATTCTCTCCTTAACAAGACTTTCTTTCAGCAGTCTGAATCTTTCTTACTTTAAATGTTTTCCAGCTTATTTTTACCCAGCTGATTTTTTCCTGTCGTTTATGTTAGTTTCATTTATTTATTTATTTGCATAAGTAGGCTTGTAAGGGCCCTATGGTCATTAGCCTAGTAACGTCTTATGATCCTACAATCCTATGATCCTATGAATATAAATTAAAACACACCAAAGGAAGGGCAACTGAAACTCTGCAGTACTCGTTACAGAGACTACAATTGTCTAATATGTATTCCTTTCCAGCCTATAACTATTATCAAGCAGTAGTGTAGTACATTAAACAGCAGCTTGAAGACTTATAGTAGGTAGCCTGTAGCAGTAAGCTGTTAGTGTAATATAGTTATTGGTGTTGTCTAGTCAGAAAAACACTGACACAATAGCTGCCTTACTTTTCTTTTATGTTGTGGGAAGTTTGCGGTGTAAACAAAAGTGAAGATAATGTAAAATCTTTTCAACCTGTGGAGACTAACCGTCATTGTAATGTCTTATGTCTTTTGACACTTGCCTTTCTTGATCAGTTTTATTTTTATTTCACGAATTCTGCTCTTCTTCCCATGTTACCAACCATTGTCTTTAAGAACTGTTTTCCATCTCTCTCTGTCTCTCTCTCTCAATGTCACACTCTCTCTATTCTGCTTTTTTGCTGATCTACTTTGTGCTAAAGCAGGCTACCTCAGTGATGACATTTCTAATTGTTTCCCTTTGGTCTACCCACCTTTGTTTCTGAGTTATATGGTAGTGCTTTGCTAAGGCACTGCCAAATAGTAACAAATATTACACATCTGAAGGCTGGTATTAATTTCTGTATGACTGGGATGCTTTGTAAAATTGCATTTAAAATGAACCAAACAGTAGTGTGGTTAATTTTTCCAGATGACCACCTAATTCTACCTTTGATATTCTTGCCTCGCACCAGTTATTAATACATGGTCAGAGTTTATCCCTCCCATGCAACATGTAATACAAGTCACTTCGGGCATCTGTCATTTAATGCAACACAGACTCCTGCAATCTTTCAGTTTGGTGATGCAGTTAATATTTGGTAAAGTCCAATTGTTAATCAATAAACAGAGCCATATTTTACTGTAGTGCATGGAGTGTTGTGAACATGTTTTGCATTTTGGAAAAAGACAGGCATGTTAAGTACTTTTCTTTCAATGGAGCACCTCTAAGAACTATTAAGATTGAATCTCATGCAGAATATCAATCCCGAAACAGAAAAAAGCTGCAAAGTTTTCCATAAACCCAAAGTGAAAGTGATAAGCACATATATAAACCATAAATAGAAAAGTATGCCTTTCTGTAAAAAAGTATAGTAAATATAAGCATATTGAAAAAACATATATAAAAGACAGTTCAGTGCTTCAACTAGCATATTAAAATAAAACTTATCTTCAAAAACATATCTAAAAAAAAGTTAAAACGTTTCTAAGGCTCACTATACTGTGTGTCACTTTACAAAAATAACATCAGGAATTTTAAGTACATCATCCATAAAAACATATACATGAAGAAAGTAAAGATTCTGAAACAAAATGTAATAGAAAATACATTATAAATGTGCCTTTCTATAATATAATGCACATAGAATGTATATAAATTGTATAAATATTA
This sequence comes from Protopterus annectens, assembly GCF_019279795.1. NCBI lineage: Eukaryota > Metazoa > Chordata > Ceratodontiformes > Protopteridae > Protopterus > Protopterus annectens. The sequence continues at coordinate 1,565,301,874 of NC_056732.1, forward strand.
AATAAGTACAGGAAGGTGTCTAATCATAACCAGTATGCTAGGTGTTCTCAAAAAAATCAAGATTCACCTCTTAAGATTCACTTTGCACGTAAGATTATTTTTTTGACCTCCATTTCTCAAATGCATAACAACGTGGTTATGATCAGGCATGAATCATAATCCTCCATATTTTAAATAGCCCTTCTGCAGTTATTTCTTTTTCTATTTTTCTCTTGACTTGGAAGTGTGCTACTTACTGAATGATATGCATATCCTTGTCCCCTTGGTAACATAGTTTTTCCTGCTTTCTCCTGATGGCCTATTAATTCTGTTGACCTATTTCCTTACTCATGTAAAGAACTCACCCTTATTCTCGTCAATCCTAATCTTTTCTGCGTACACACCGGTGTGTTGACATGTCATTTAGGGTCATCTGCATACCATGCTTTTGAGTCTACAACAATTCAACAATTGTCGATAGACACTGCCCATAGTCCGATAGTTTGTTTTCCCAGTGGAGCTGAAGAATTCTTATATTCTCCTGTGTGCTGCTGTTTCCTAAAGGATTTGCTCTTCTGACATTGTCAAACAAGTTCAGTTTCCTCTTATTTGTTCCATGAATGGACATGTTTGTGTCTGAAGGTGGGAGAAGGAACTGAGTTAACTGATATTATTAAATGCCTTCCTTCTTGGCTATTTTAAATACGTATTTATTTATTTATTTATTTATGAATGCATTTGCTTTTTTTTACTAGGATAGTCCAAGATGCCCCATTTCTCAGGTGGTCTGGAGAAAAAAGCTCTAGGCAAATACAGAAGTATGAAAAGTCATATGCAGTAGATACAAACACTAATGATGAACAAGAAATGGGTGAGCAAATTAAAGTGCAGTAAGCAATATTGTATGCACAATGATAACAGTTTATGGTATATAAGTATGTAATCCCACATTCTTGTTTTCACCAAGTAAGCTGTTCATATTTTAACATGTATTATGAAGTGTCATGAGCTCTGCTGGTGAGAATATAAGATAAAGGATTTGTAGTGCAAGTGCATTCAAATACATAACAGTTATAATGAAACAGATAAATGTACTGCAGTTAGCCAAGTGAGGAGGCATTTAATAAAGAACTTAAGAATTGTTTATAGACCCACTGGCAAAAAAAAGGTCTAAAGACAATTGCTGAACTGTTATAGACTTAGAAGCATGGTATGAAAATTACCATAAATGACATGTCAACCCACTAGTGTATACAGTGTACAGGAAAGATTAGGAAGGGGAAACAAAATGGAGGGGAGCTCTTTACATAGGTAAGGAATTAAGTCAACAGAATCAATAGGCCAACAGGGCATGAAGCACAATAAGTTACCTAGGAGACAAGGAGACACAAATTACTGAATAAGTAATAGACTTTCAAGTGAAGAGAAAAAGAGACAGAAAATATAAGAGCAGAATTAATATTTAGCATATGGAGAATTATGACCATTGTTTGATCATACTCATTCTGCTGTGTTTTAGTCATACCCGGGTATGTTAATTTTACTCTGCTAATGGTGCACATTAATGCATTTTTAGAAGCCCCGTTCCTGCTGTAATTAGATGTAGCTGAAGTCATCAGTACAGTCCTGTGTCTTTAAAGAGCTAACACCTTGTCACCAATGAAGGAAACTTCACTTAACATTATGCTTCCCCTCTTTGTTTGTTGAAATGTTTATAATGAAGGAAATAAACATGTTTTATGAGCTCAGTTCCTGCCATAAACAGAGGCAGGCTAAGTCACCAATATAGTCATGTAGCTTTCTATAGGAACCTTGCATTACCAATGAAGGAAACCTCCAAAACCATGCTCCAGTTTTTCTGCCAGTGGACTCCTTTCCTGTGATATTTCCCAGCATGACGTTATCCAGAAACCACTAAGAGGGTCACTTGGTCTGCCATATGTCCTGTGCTTCTTCATATAAGTATATTCATAGCTCACCAGCAGATACACTGCAACACAACTGCTACTTCTTCCAAAACTAACGAATTTAGACCAAACATAGTAGTTGATCTTCAGCTGCCTAAACAGCATTACTTCCCTGTTTTGTATTCCTCTCATCCATCAAAAACATAATAGATACCCTAACCAAAACTATAGGAAAGGAAAATAAAGCACTTATACTTGGTTATGTTGACATAAAATTCTCAGCTCCAATATTTATGACCCAAATATCTTCCTGTATTATTTTAGCCTCTTCCAGTTAGTGAAAGAAACAACCAGTCCGATCTTCTAATCTAGCAAACATATATTTTAACCATCTAATTACAAACCAGGCAAGTAAAGTTACCCCTGCTAAAACCTGTGCTCCTAAACTCAATGATGACAGCAACACAACAATGAGCTAATTCCACAAAAAAAACGCAACCTCCCCCCACTGTCTGTGTGTCACATCTATGATTACACCTCTGATATTATTTAAAGTGTCTGTATTACCTTGGATTTCTTTAACTGGTATGAATTTTATTAAACGTCTTGTGAAATTGTTGCTACATATATGCTTAACGATGTTCTTCTTAGGCTCCAAAATCAAGGTTTTCATTTAAGTGATACTTTTGTACAGATGGATGACACTTCTGAGTTACCTGAAAACTTAGTTTCATCAACCACAATATGTGCATCTCTTTTTGTGGTTTTACTTGATTATCCTGGTGTACTTCATCTTATCAGTGTGGCTGATTTAGTTTTGGTTCCTGGTTGTCACTCTGCATGGTAGAATGAACAATTGCTGTGAATTTTTTTTTTTTAAATTTGGTTTTCAGTGCAACGTCATGCAGATCCTGGTCTACTCACACTCCTTCATAAAATCCTTGGTAGACACATAATATAACTGGAGTTTATGTTCAGCCTCGAATGAACATTCACTCGAACGGCTAAACACTGAACCATATGCATCGAAAGTTCACTTACCAAACGTTCATTCCAGCGAACGAATGAGACAAGGAGACTAACTAGTTGTCCAGTGTTTCCCCATCAGCCCTTTTCCCCACTTTAGTGGGGTCTTAGAGCTGGTATATATAGTTAGGGGGGATGTGGGACGTGAAATGTTGGACAACTAGTTGCTTTCCTAGTCTCACTCGTCCGCTGAAGTGAATGTTCGGTAAGGGAGGTTTTGATGCTTAGGTTTCAATGTTTAGCCATTCGAGTGAATTTTCATTTAATGGCTGAACATAGACCCATATAACTGTGCAACAATGACCTAAGAATAGTTTAATCTCCACTGTTAGCCTGAACTGTGAGACTCAGTTCCAAGTAACATCAGAAGCTGTCACTCTGGTAAAGAATTAAGGATGAAGCTTCATCAGCACCTATACAAGAAAACTGTATGCTCATGATTTATGCAATCAGCAGTAACATAAACTCAATGCAATGGTCCTCAACATTTCTACTACAGCACTTTTATGCAAAACCTTAATCGCAGAATTTTATGAGTTACTTCTTGTACTTAATAAATATTTTTGTAACATTCCCTGTGTATTTTTACTACATTGTGTTGAATTAAACTGTTAAAATGTATTTATTATATTTAATTTCAGAACTGACATTGTCATTATGTTTCATTTGACTGTATAGTGTCATTTCTCTTTTCATATGTGTTTAATCTGTACTTTGAGTTTATAGTCATAAATACATAAACAATGTTTTCTCTGGGCTGTGGCTGATAAGTCCACTAAGGATCAGATCACTAGTCCAGTTATCAGACTGAATAAATAAATATATAAATATATAAATATATAAATAAAAGTAAATAAAATAACTTAAGCTGAGCCACTTTAAAGTAACAATCAGTAAACTATATTTTGCATAATAATCCATGTGCTAATGGACTTTGAGAAACAGTAATAATAATAATAGAATGCAGTAAATATTTTTACTGTAATCATTAATTGAGTTAAGGGTGGCCCTCTCACATTGCCTTTAAAAATGAATGATTAAGTTCTCAGACCAAAAAAGAACTTATTGGTCTCTGCTTCTCTGACAGTGAAGTCCCTCAGTTTCCTAAAAGACCCATTGTATCCCCAATTTCCTTTGATGTTAGAGTCTCATATAATCTCAAAGAGAAGCTCCTCCTTCTAGAAGACATTTATGTCACAACACCTGCCCTTATGGTCTAGAATTGTGGAAGGGACAAACGTTGTCATGCATAACAAAGAGATATTTCCCTTTTTTAGGTCATTAACTCCTCCTGCAGCTGCTGCTCTCCTCCTGCTGCCCATATGCATGGCATTTGTAGTGCTGTGGTGCCAGCATTGTGCTGCCTGTCATAAACCCAGCTCTCTGTGACAAGTCACCAGATTAGTGTACTGTGCTGCCTTAATCTCTCCCCAGAACATAGGAACATTCCCACCCTCCCTTGTCAGGTCCTCCAGTGCTTGAGTTGTTAGTAAAACATGAGTCATCTGGGTCACAAGCAGGATTTTATTCCCCTACAAAATGCAAATAAAAAAACAAAAAACAGAAAGTCTTTTAGTGAAGATTAGAAATGAGCACAGCAGCTGTCTTTCAATACTTTCATTCTTTTTTTTTTTTTGGTACTTGCTTAAAGGAAAATGCCACCCCAAACTGAAAAAAATACTTATTTGCCATCATATCTTGATAATTTATGCATACTGATGCATCAGAATCATTCTCTTTCTTACTGTACCTTAATGTTATAAATGCCAAAATGGTCATCATGGGGACTGTCATACTAATATGATTTGATTTTCAATCTCTGTATCTTCTCTTCCTTCCAGAATGGGATTAAGGTCTCTAATATGACATCACCTACATATTATAGACATGATTTCATTTTTCCTCCATTTAGTTACACTAAAAGTGCAGAATGATCCTGACTATTCAAATGGTGTATGAAAAGAGTCAGTCCTACGTATGTTCATATGTATGTATTAGGAAATCAGTCTGCAGACCACTATAAGCCTAGCCAGTAAACCATACTCTGGAGTTCTCTCTGGCCTCAAGGACACAACACAAAATAGATCAGAGAAGACTCTGAGTCTGACCTTCCTGTTATCTAGGTTTACCTTGGGGTTGAAAGAGTGCTACTCTGTTTGACATGTAGTATAAGTTTGTTCCAACACTGGTGGATAATTTGATATACGAATCTGTGATGCCAACATGTCCTATTTGTCCATTGGTGAAGGTTTAGGTTCTTTAAACAGGAATGTGAGGAACCATTAGTTCTACAAACAATAGGTCAAATAGGATTGGGTCTTTCATTGTTCAAAAAATAGACACATACCACCCTAGTGGAGTCTATAAAAGACTGAGTACTGAGAGAGGGCTGCTAATTTGTCCAGAAACTGAGGTTCTTAAGTCTCTGATTAATTTTTTTAGGTAGGAATCTGTGAGGTCCTCAAAATGAGTGATACATTTCAACAAATACACTCCAAAAGGGACATTACAGTCAACAATTTGTCTGATAAGAGATGGATATAGATTAATTTAGTCTTCTTTGGATCTAGAGGAGATAACTGTGGAATTTAGGTGAACCTGACAGAAGAATTTCTGAACTAGTACAGGAATAACAATGATCAAAATATAAGAAATTCTCTACAAGATTGCCTAGATTTTGTTCAACAGTGCCTGCTTAGTTGGCTGTGTCACCTGTATAGTATGACATGGAAAGATTTTGTTTAACAAAACGAATCTTAATACATTTTTTCACATTTAGTTTCTGACTTTTACCTTACACCAGTTGTTAACATAGTCTAACCCATGCCGGGACAATTGTGAGTCAGAGCAAGAATGAATAACAACATCTAATTTACAATCATCTAGAAACATAAATAATCATAATTCAGAAATGCTGGTTAGATGACAGTTGGCAGCAGTGACAGTGGTGCAACAGATTGCATACTCACCTTTGGTTCAGAAGGCTGTTGGTTCTGTTCCTGTACCGGGCAGATTTATTGGTGACTCTGTAGTACAGCATAAGGGGGTGCTGCACTCCTGAGTGTGTCACCCTTCAGGAGAGATGTTAAACTGATGTCTTATCTACTTGAGTTGATGGTGGCTCAGGTGATTGTAAAAGACACCTTTTGAAAAGAGTAGGGAAAGTTCCCCGATGCCCTGGCCAAATTTATCCTGGTAGGAAAAATACTACTTTGAGTCTTCCCTGAAAAGATGCTACTAACCTAGTGGGTCTAACCTGGTTAACAAAAAATAAATAAATACAATAAAACAGATGATATGAGAAACAGATGCCAATAAGAGAGGGTCCAACAATGAATCCTATAGTACACCGGGTCTATATTAAAATCGCGAAGAGGCTTTACATCAAACCATCTTCAGCGACACATAAAGACCAAAGTCTGAAAATAGAGAAGGCTCAGACCAGCGATTTATTTTCCCAGGGAAAAAGTCGCTTGGCCTGAGCCATAGTATTGCCCTTTACCCCACTGAGTGCAATCTCAGAGTTGGTATATTTAGTTGTAGGGTGTGGGGGGCAAAGCCCCCCACTTAGTTATGGTTTAAATAGTGTGTGTGTATTTAGTACTAGCGGTTTCTTTCCCAGGGAAAGAAATCGCTGTTTTGACAGTTCGCAGTTTAGTGCGTTCGGTCTTTATGTGTTGGTGAACAGGTGTTCGATGTAACACCTCTTCTCAATTTTAATATAGACCCAGTACACCAACTAGCAACTTTTTTGCTTTTTGAAGTGGCATCTATGACTTTAACCACAAGGGTTCTCTCAAGACAACATTCTTTTTACTTTTTGAAGTGGTATCTATGAATGTTACCACAGGGATTCTGTCAGGCAACAAGTTAGCTATCCACAGTACAACATGTGGGTTTATATGCAGATTTACAATTATGTCAATACTTGCTTGGGAATAGTGCCAAAGTTTCAGGTTTGTACTGCATAATTGCTATCCATTGCTTTGGGGACTTTCAAAAGAAATGAACAAGGTTGAGGAGGCAAGATGTACTTTGACAAAGCTAAACTAGTGAAGCCTAAGACAATATGTTCCAAAGCTTTAGAGTCCAGTAAGACTAATGAGCCTATAGCTACCATGGTCTATGGGTTTAGTTGCTAAGTCCATTGCTGAAGAGACTTCAATGTTAATATATCGCAAGCAAAATCCAGCTTCTTGCATTTCCAGAGTTTGAGCTCACCCATACATCATAATGTGTACCAAAGTGATTCATCAGCAATAAAGGAGGCAACATATTGGTTACCCACATGCTAAGCTTCTCAGATTCTCCCTTTTCTATTCATTGTTCTCTACATTGACTACTATCCTCATTTAGCTTACAAACACTGCATCTACAGTTAATAAAGTTCCCATAGGTGACAAGCAAGCAAGGCGTAATTTTTAAAGACCAAGAATAAGAGTGAAACTAGAGGGAAAAACATTCTTCCATTTAGATGCATCCCTTTGTAACATTATGAAATAGTATCATGGCCAACTGGATTCATATACTAGTTTGTCCATCCACATATGCCCTACTGATCATCACGTTTGTCATGAGTACTCTTGGTGTAAGATTGCATCTTCAGCTTCTGTTCTGAATTCGCTGTCTTAGCTGTTTATTTAGTTCAGCTAGTTATTTATACTTCACAAATTAAACAATTATTATTGAAGTAAACATTTCTTCACTGACATTTAATTTCTCCACAGATGAAGGTAACCACATCTGTGTAAAAGTTCTGGGATTGTCACATTCATGTCCTAAGTCTGCCTATAGAGCATAAAGTTTCTATTTATTTATTGTTTTATAATTTTCTTTACTGCAGCTGTCTATCACCACCTTTGTCCAGGAGCTCTTGCCCAGTTACTTCCCATTCATTGACATCTGTCCAATAAAAGATTGTCTTCAGTTCGAGCCAATTCTACTAAACTATGAAAGCTTCTGGTGGGATTATTCTTTTTTGGGGTGGGGTTAGTTTAATGAAATAAATCTGTACCTTATAGATCTCATGGCAAATGTGTATCAGGAGAGCATAATAGTCATGGCACTTGGGTTAGTGGTAAACATTTAGAATACAGAAGTGATCTGTATCTTTCATTCTGACAATGGTTTGGGAAGGTAAATATGTTGGTAAGGCTTGTGATATTGTTTCAAAATGCAAGACCTGGTACATAAGTGAATAATACAAAGCTTTGTTCAGGTAAAACATGATGGTTATATAGTCAGTAATGTGCCTGAAGTGCACTGTGCAGCACACGTAGACAGACACAGGAGTGGGCAGGGTAGGGTGGGGGTAGAGAAGTAGTTAAGTGCTAATAGTAGGCAACAAACCAGGAAAAAAGGCAATGGGGCAGCCAAAAGCACAAAAACAACTGACGGATTCAAAAAAGTTTAATAAGTTGAAGCGCTTTTTGTTTGCTTCCTTAAGCAAACTTCTTCAGAACATCAATTTAAAAATTCAAAACTCTTGACACATTTAAATAATTGCTATGATTAAACCAATTACGGCATAGCCAATCATTGCTCACATCGTGTGTACCTTAATCTACAATGTTCCTCTTAAAGGAATTCCACTAAATAACATAAAATTATGAATATACAAGCATATAACTATAAAACATATAAATGTGTAGCATATATTACTGAAAACATTCATATTAACTATTTACCTCATATTTCCACAGAGTGTTGAGGTCATTCGGCTACAATATGTTATTAAAAATACTCATAATGCTAAAATACTTAATACGGTGATAAAAAGCTATTATATATGTTGTGCTATAATACAACATATTACATACCTAGTCTTTACACTAAATAAAGTCAAGTAAGTGAAAAATAAAACATAATAAACACATTGTAAACATAATAAACAACCCGTCAGCATCTAAGGCTCCTAAGTTTCAGGATACTACTAATAGAACATGTTTCATTTAATCCAGGGAAACTGTAAGCATTTAATCTAATTTGCCAAAAAAGTTCCAACTCTTCCAGGCGTAGGGGTGCTGGACCACCCCTTATGTCTGGATTTATCTGGTCTATTATTGCAAATTTATTTAAAGTTTATTATGTTTTATTTTATACAGGATTATGATTAGGTCTCTGATAGTAACCACATTAATTATGTGTTCAAGACATGGATGCCAGAAATTCACCTCTAGAGCGAAGCAACTTTCGAAGCAATGTTAGTATCAGGTCTCACGCTTGAGTAGCATGCAATTAGATTATATTTTTTACGATACTGGAGCATAATCCATGCACTACAAAGTACATAAATATTTTTCCTGTGTAATTAATCTGAACTACTTTTCTATTGCTTACATTTCTGCCTGTTTTGTTTATGAAATGTTTTATATTTCACCTGTACTAAACCTCATTTCAGTGCACAACCCAGTAAGCAAAAATAAATAAACACTTACATAAATATATAAACAAACTTGTAATGATGCCATGTTTTGTAATTTGGTCAGTAGCTTATGTGCATCCCATGTGTACCTAAACTGTGATGTACTAAATATTTTTAAAACTGGTCCCAGGGGGAAAACTGGTAGTTTTGTGTAGAATAAAACTGCAATAATTAAGCACCTAAGATTTATCCTATAAGCTCCTCTGTATTGTGTAATAATTTTAGCAGCCCAAATTCTCCACGCTGCTTTGAAGACAAGTAGGTTGTGAGTTTTGAATTTTGCACTATAAACAAACAATAAGAAGTGAATGACCACTCAGAAAGCTATTTGGATAAACATAAAAAATTCAAACACCAAGTTTCACATGTTTATTTGTATATTCTTTCTTATGTCATATTTTGGAACAGTGTTTGTTTTCCATTATTAGGATGTTTACTAAGAGGCTTTCAGTCTGTACAGATGGCATGCCTCTTTAAGTAGGAAAATCTAAATACTGAAAGCAATGCTCGGAATCTGGTCATTACTCTAATTCCAGTGTAATGTTACCTAGCAACCACCATGTCCATAATTAATCATCTTAGACTGTTATGTAGCACTCCAGCTTGTATGTGTGTGAGTGCGCGCGCGCGCATCTGTGTATGTGGGTGGAGTGGGGGATAGAACTTGTCACTACCTTTATCAGCAGAAGCTTCTTGGGGAGGGCTACCAGGAATGCTTTGAAGTTGAAAGAATTCAGTCTGCCTTGCAATGACCTTAATGGATTTCTCCATTTCAGTTTGTGGATAGTTTTCTGAGCTTTGTCTTAATTCTCAGGTTTCATTATAGCTTTCACCTGATACAGTAGAACACTGCTACATAAAATAAAAGTCACATCAAGTTCTGCATTGCTGCATTCGATTATGTTGGAAACCAGAACGCATCAGGTTATGCGTGAAGCCAATATGTGCTTTAAAATTTGAAGATTCATGTCATTTTCATTTTAAGCAGTATTAGTCTGCCTAGTTTGCTTGCTCTCTGTGTTTAAAACCATCAGTCCTACATGTACATTGTATAAGCCTGCAAAGTCAGTTCACTTTGTTGCTTTCCTCTTTCACAAGTGGAAATGAGTTATAGTAAAGTAGTTCAGATCATTTGTAGGAGAGGCTAATCTGCTGGGCTATAAAGTTGTTAAAATGGGTTTAAGTATTATCAGAATACAACCATTCCCAGGCTAGTATTCATTTGTTAAACAAGGAAGGCCAAGACGTACTTCATGTCAGCAGCAATTAGGAGCACTTTGTGATTCAGTAATTACTCAAATACCATACTCTACAGATGAGGACTAGAGGAAATATTCCAAGTACCAGACAGACAGTCAAATATATGAACAGCTCAGTACTTTAACAGTCTGTGGGATGGGAGCAAGTTACTTAAAATTCTGTGCTCCAGTGACACTAAAATGAAAAGGCAGTTACCCAACTACTGCAATGTATTTATTCTCAGACACATACATAAATTAAATAAATAATATCGCTTTCCTGATGAGTGCTGAGCTTGGACTTCTTCAGATCATGAATTGCAATCATGTTGGTATACAATATCCATTCTGGTGTCTGGTGTGCACTATAGTAAGAATCTTTAAGTCTCTGTTCATCTTTTAACAAAACTCACATGATCCTTAGCCTCATTAAATGTTATTGATGTTTTCATCATCAACATCAGGGCCATAAATATTCAGTCTACAAAATATTGTAATTGCCATCATATGACAGGCCATGACACAGAGCTTTATTACCCTGCTTATTTATTAATTTCTCTCTTTCCCCTTCTCTGTCTCTCTGTCTCTCTCTCTCTCTCTCTCTACCTCAGTTGCTAGTAATCCTATCTCCATATGTATTATACTATGTAGCAAATATGTAGCATAACATGTTACTCCCTTCTGTACTACGTTCCTTCCATTCATGCATTTCCACACACTTTGCTACAAGTAATGTCCCATACCTTTATTTCCATTGACCTCTGACTCTGTCCATGTTGTTTGCTTTGAGAGAGATGTGGACAATTTGAAAGATGGTCATGACACAGCACTGAGGAAACTAGAGCTACCAAACATCATATATTTGTGGCTTGGCTTATTAGTATAGTCTCAGAAACCCCAGCCATGTCAAAGTTTTTTTTTTCCTGTAGCACTGCACAACTATACTTCCTATCTAGTTTCAGCTGTAGTTATCATTTGATGAGACATAAATGGGAGGATTTGACTTAGCGAGAGACAAAAAAAAAATGAATTTATTGACAGATGAATACCAAATGGCTCATTTGTTGTATGTTTTGCTATTAGGTGATATGTGATCTACATGAAGTCATAAAAACAGAACATATCAAAATTCACGATATTGATCTCACTATGTCAAAACTGTGCCAGGTCACAGGTAGTACAGTTCAAGTTGCCAATGGTTTCAAAAATTAAAGGCAATGGAAGTCTCCTTTGGCTGTCTTTATTCATTACATTTCAAAGCATCATGCAAATATACAAATCTGCAGTCTATCTGATCCTTACATTTCTCTTATAAGACTAGCATTACAGCATACTCCCCTGGACTTATACACCACAGCTTCAAGACTGTGCTACCACAGGGTAAAATAGATGATGTAATGTGGTCCTATCTCACCTACATTCTTAACTGACGGGTTCGGAGCTGAGAATCGGCTCCGACTCAGCTGCTATTTACTAGCTTGAAGTCTCTGATTGGCTGGGCTAGCCCTAGTATCCCAAGATGCACCACGCCCAAACCCCCAGATCTCATTTGCCGCTCGTAGTGTACAGACGTGGTCTCCAGCTTGGCAGTGGTTAAGTACCTTATTTAAACTGTTTTTTAGCTTATTCTTCTTAACTTTCTGTCAAAAGCTGTTCTTACAGCTACGTTGAGTGTATCCTGTGTTTTGCGACTTAGTTGAGTTAATTTTTAGTTTTTGTGGATTCCTTGTGTTTGGCAGGCTAGGCCCGTTTAATTTAGAGGGCCTTAGCCTCTCCTGTGTCTGTTACGTCTGCAGGGGCATTTGAGTTACAGCCCCTTCTTTCAACTAGTTTAGTTTAAGTTTTTTTCCTTTTTTTGTGGCATTGTTGTGTTTGACGGGCTAGGTCCGTTTAAGTTAGAGGGCCTTAGCCCTCTCCTGTGTCTGTTAAGTCTGTTGGGACTTTTAACTTAGAGTCCCTTCCTCCTGCCTTCCTTATCTTGTGTGTGGTTTATTGTGAATTACCATGTCAGGCAAAGATCAGAAGGAGCATAGTCTTCTGGTTTCAAAAAGTGTGCCAAATGTTCTTATAAGATGTCTTTAACAGATGGCCATGCCATCTGTGTGTATTGTTTGGGTGCTATTCATTTGCAAGAATCTTGTAGTGTTTGTCACTCTTTTAGTTCTAGAGTCTTGCAAGAGAGAAAAAATAAATTGATTCTCAGGGGCCTTGTCAAACCTGCCTTTGAAGAAGCTCTGGAGTCTTCTTCCCGTAGTGGGAAATCTAAATCTAAACCAAAAAAGAGATCTCCGGCTCCGTCTAGTTCCTCGGAGCCATCAGAGAAGATATTGAAGACAGCGCCACCTTTCTCGGCTCCATTAGCCTCGGAGCCTAGGGAAGGAATTCCTATCTCTGAATTGGCCTCCTCGGCTCCATTGTTATCGGCGCCGCAGGTGGTTTCAGTGATACTGGAGCCAGCTTCGGCTCCGATTATCTTGGAGCCCATTTGGAGCCCTTCTGCTAGTCTAAACCGGGATCCTCTGGATAAGATATCTCGACCACCTTCTGTGTCCTCCAAGTCCTCCAAGTTATCGGATTTGGATGTGGATAGGGTGGTGCAGAGGCTCCTTCAGGAGCCGGTGTTAACCAGGTTATTTTCCGCTCCAGCCCAGTCGGCTCCGGAGCCTTCCCTCTTGTTGGTTCTGATTATTCCTCCTCTGAGCACCTCTGTGTCGTCGGAGCCGAGGTGTTCTGCGTCGAGTGAGGTCCTGGGTTTGGCGCGGATACCCCCGTTAGGCCTCTCGGCTCCGACCTCGGCTCCAACCTTTTCGATTCCATCTTCTGGTTTCGGCACTCGGATTTCCTCAGTCGGACCCAAGGGGAATACATCGGGGCTTCATCCCTCGGCTCCTAGTCTCCCTCTTGGTGCCTCGGCTAAGGGAACCCCGACTCCGATTGTGGTTTCGGAGACGGATCGGTCCTCGGATTCTGGTGGACCCACATTTGAGGCCATGAGGAGCGCACTGGCCAGGTCTTCAGTGACTTCACTCGAATCAGCCACTGCTTCCTTTGACACTGGAGCCTCTGATGCCAGCAGGGCTCGAATGCCTGAGAATACTTCCATGCATGGCCCCCAGCTTTCTGAGGGCCCTTCAGATTCGTCACCTGAGGAGCCTCTCAGAAAGAAGTCATGCAAGAGGAAGCACGTTGACTCCCCTAATGAGTCCATCACTTCTGATACCGACCTCGATGACGCAAAGGGGTCCCCCAAGTCATCCTCCGATGATGTCTCATTCTCCGATATTCTGGAGATATTAAGGCAGAGAGGCGACTGGCCTTCCAAATCCCCATCTGAGGACGAGTCGGTCCTCTTCAAAGCCTTCGGAGCCCAACCTTCCGCCTCCTGGGTGTCTCTGCCCTTTGACAAATTGTTAGACCTTATTTGTCGAAGGGTTTGGGAACACCCTGACTCCGTGGAACCAGTGCCCAGCCACCCAAACAAGTTTCTGTCTGCACCCCGGAGAAAGAGTTCCTAGCTAAAGGAGTTCCTGTAGATGCCATGGTGGTGGCATCTGCCACTCAGCAAGAAGTTGCAGAAGCTTCTGCTTCCATTCATCCTCCTAACAAGGAGTCCAGGAGTATGAATCAGTATGGGAAACATACCCTGTCTTCAGCGAACTTTACTTTGCGGTCGTTGAACTGTCTTTGCCACTTTACTAGGCTCCAAAGAGATCTCCTTAAGGAATTGGGAGATACCCTGTCGGGTAACTTGCCTGAGGTGGTGAATCAGACTGTTAATGCCCAGTTGTCTACCCTTTCCTCTATTGTCTATTCATCCATGAGGCTCATATCCTATGCAGCTGAAGGGGTGGGTAGGGCAGCTAGCTCAGGCGTAGCCCTCAGGAGGCAAGCCTGGATGCACCTGTGTCACTTTGTGGAAGCCTTCAAGTCTTCCTTCATGGATGCCCCCTTCGATGGGTCCTCCCTCTTTGGACCCAAAGTGAAAGACACTCTCACCAGATGTGAGCAGGAGGGTAAGACTTTGTTTGCCATGGGAGCCCATTTCTTAACTCCCTCTAGGCCTTATCCCAAGGCACGGAGGGGAGGCAAGATGTGGTTCAGGAAGTCTCAGAAGTCTTTCTCCGTCGATCATGGTGACCCCTCCTCCAGGGGCAGAGGAGGGGGGAATTACTCTGGAAGGTGCCGCCCTAGAGGCGGAGCAGGCCCCCGCAACTCAGGAGACCATGAATCATTTCGTAGATCCTCCTACCAACGTCCCTGAGGGACTGCCCGACTGTGCTACTCCGGAGCCAGTCGGGGGCCATTTTTCGAGGCACCCTCAAGCCTGGGAAAGTATCACTCAGGATCAATGGGTGCTCCGAATAATTACCGGAGGTTACACCATTCCCTTTCTTACACCCCCTCCCCTATCCAGAAAAATCCCAGACGTTCCACCCAGTCAGAGGGATCAAGCAGCGCTAGAGGTTTCAAAGCTGCTGGAAAAAGGAGTCATCCAACCAGTCCCCACAGACTAGATCGGATCAGGAACTTACTCAAGATTATTTTTGGTGCCAAAAAGGACAGGGGACCTGAGGCCCATTCTGGACCTCAGCCGTTTAAACCAATTTGTACTGAAGTCCAAGTTTCGAATGGTCACTCTTCAGTCCATTCTCCCCTTATTGGAAAAAGGAGTATGGATGTGCTCCATCGATCTCAAGGATGCCTATTACCACATCAAGATAAACAAGGCATCCAGGAGTCACCTAAGCTTCTGGCTGGGAGCCAGTCACTACCAGTTTTGTGCTCTGCCTTTTGGTCTCACCACAGCCCCCAGGGTGTTTACCAAATGCTTAGCAGTGGTGACAACTCACTTGAGACGTCAAGGATTCCAGGTTTTTCCTTATCTGGATGACTGACTTCTCACCGCCCCCTCCAGGCATCTACTCGTTTGGGCCACGAAGGCTACCATCACATTGGGCCAATACCTAGGGATTACCTTCAATTGGGAAAAATCTGTGTTGCGGCCATCACAGCGTGTTGCATTTATCGATGCAGAGCGAGACTCCGTCCAAATGAGAGCCTTTCTCCCAATAGAAAGAATCAAAGTGCTACAAGCTCAAGTGTTAGCCTTACTACCCCTCAAGAAAGTCCAAGTCAGACTTGCTCTTCAACTGCTAGGGTCCATGGTGGCTACCATCATGCTAGTACCGCTAGCCAGGCTACATATGCAGATCCTACAGTGGCTGGTCTCGGTCCAGTGGTCCTTTCAGGAGTTTCCTCTGTCTTATCCCATTCTCATCATGGAACAATGCCGACAAGATCTATGTTGGTGGCTTCAGTCATCCAATCTAGACATAGGGAGACCCCTGACCCCCCTGTCTCCTACCGCCACGATGACCACGAACGGTCCAAGGCACATGGCAAGATCACGAGGTACATTTGCACATCAATGTCCTGGAAATGAGAGCAGTGCTTCTAGTGTTGCAAGCACTACAGAGCTCTCTTCCCAAGGGGACGATTGCTATTCTCTCCGACAGCATGTCAGTCGTGTGGTACCTAAACAAGCAGGGTGAAACCAGGTCCTATCCCCTTTGCAGAGAGGCCATGAGAGTGTGGAACTGGGCGGTGTCTTCCCAACACTTTCTAGTGGCAACGCATATTCCGGGAAAGTCCAATGTGATAGCAGACAGGCTAAGCAGAACTATTCTGATGCCTCACGAGTGGTCCTTGAACAACCGAGTTGTAACTCAGATCTTCTCCAGGTGGGGTCAACCTTGCTGCGATCTGTTTGCCAGCCCCCTCAATGCCAAGTGCAGCAGGTACTTCATTCTAATTCCCCCCCTGGGGGAGTCACCCAGGGATGCTGTGGTCCACGATTGGCCCCCAGGTCTGCTCTATGCCTTCCCTCCATTCCCTCTACTATCAAGAGTGATTCAGAAGGCAACTTCCTTGGGAAGCAAGATGATTCTTATCGCACCACACTGGCCTCATCAAGTTTGGTTCCCCTTTCTTCAGAAGTATACAGTGGAAGGCCCTTGGACACTGGAGCCAGTACCAGACCTATTGACTCATCAGTCGGGTCAGTTCCATCCATCCCTATGAACCCTCAGGTTGACAGCTTGGCTGCTCCACATCCATCCTTAGTTAGACTACATTCCTTTTCACCTGAGGTGTTGCATATTCTGTCGTCCTCCCACAAGTCGTCTACCAGAAAGCTATACTCTAGCAAATGGAAAAGATTTGCTATCTGGGCTGAAGCACACAATCTAGATCCCTTCACAGCCCCCTTGTCGGCTGTGTTAAGTTTTTTGGCTATGGTCTTCAAACAGGGTTCCACTACCTCCACTATTAAGGTACAGCTGGCGGCCATTTCTAACTTTCACGTCTCAGATGAGCCTTCCTTTATGGGCCATGAACTTTGTAAAGCCTTCCTTAAAGGAGCCTGGTTACTCCGTCCTCCATTGTCACAACCAGTTTTACCATGGGACTTACACTTGGTGCTTCAAACCTTAACTTCTACCCCCTTTGAACCGGCTGACACTTGTGAATTAAAATATTTGTCTTGGAAGACAGCCTTTCTGGTCACCATTACTTCAGCCAAGAGGGTATCGGAGCTTCGGGCCCTTTCCATAAAGCCCCCTTATTTGGTCTTCCATAAGGATAGGGTTTCCTTGAGACTCAACCCCTCCTTCCTTCCTAAGGTATCTTCTACCTTTTGTCTTCACCAATCCATTGAGTTACCAGTTTTCTTTCCAAACTTTTCAAATGAAGCGGAATTCAAATTCCACCAGTTGGATGTTCATAGATAACTAAAGTTTTATTTGCACAGGACACAACCCCACAGGAAGTCAGATCAATTGTTTGTGTCCTTTTCAGAGAACAAGAATGGTAGCCCTGTGACTAAAGGTACTATTGCTAAATGGATTAAGGACTGTATCTCCTTTATTTATGCATCAGCAGGCAGAGTTTTACCTTTCCCAGTTAAGGCTCATTCTACCAGGGCTATGGCTGCATCAGTAGCTTATCATGCTAGGCTCTCCTTGGATGACATCTGTGCTGCAGCCACCTGGTCCTCTCCGCACACCTTTGTTTCTCATTACAAGCTTGATGTGGTGTCTAGAGACCGGGTTTCCTTTGGTTCCAGGGTGCTCAGGAGTATTGTCAGTGAGCCTCCCAGAATGTAGGTGCTAGGGACGCTGTCCCATCAGTTAAGAATGTAGGTGAGATAGGACCACATTACATCAATTAGTTATGTACTCACCATAACGTCAGATGTATGTGGTCCATCTCGCCTACATTCTTACGTACCCGCCCACCGTCCCCCAACCTGTTGGACTTGGAGGAGGTTATGTTCTTAGACCCTTCTGAGGATGTTATTTTTTTCTCTCCTCCTGCTTGTGTTATTTCTATGAGGTTGTGTATGTCACTCTGTTATATTGTTGGCAAACAAGATCTGGGGGTTTGGGCGTGGTGCATCTTGGGATACTAGGGCTAGCCCAGCCAATCAGAGACTTCGAGCTAGTAAATAGCAGCTGAGTCGGAGCCGAGAATCGGCTCCGAACCCGTCACTTAAGAATGTAGGCGAGATGGACCACATACATCTGACGTTATGGTGAGTACATAACTAATTGTTTCTTCTTCCCGATGTATGCACAGTCTGAGATGTAATATAATACTTTGGATGTGAGGGGAGAATTGGCCCCTTTGTAAATTATTAATTTATTCATTCATTTATGTATGCACATGTGTATGTATGCATTGATGCATGTATCTATTTATGTATCTTTTTTATTTATTTATAATTTTCTGTTAGGGGAAAGAGAAAACAGCTGGATTCAGATATTTTACAGACACAAGCTTCAATTTACATAAACATTCAGTTACAGTATACTCACAGTAACAAACTGTCAGTCTGCATTAGGTATCTTGCATTACAGAATCCTAAAATAGGTGCAACATTTAGCCCGGATTCACATCATCATCATCATCGACCCTCTTTTTCCCTTTAAGGGGTCAGAATATTGTGTCAACTCTCAGCATCTTTCTCAGTTCAGTGCTACTCACTTACCTTCATTGATGGCCATGCCTAACTGTCACAGGTCTTCTCTCACACAATTCTTCCATCTCTTTGTTGGATGCCCTTGTTTCTTCTCGCCTTCTTCCTGTTTATCCCAAATCTTCTTTACCGGATTGTCTTCCTCTTTTCTGAGCATGTGCCCTTAATCTGTTCTCTTTGACTTTCTCTGCAATTGGAACTACTTTGGCTTTTGCTCTGACATCCTCATTTCTTCATCTGTCCCATTGTGTGCATCCTACCACCTGTCCCAGGCACTTCAAGTCCATCACCTCTAGCTTCCTCAGCTGCTCTGCCTTTACTACCTGGGTTTCTGTACTGTACAGTAGTACTGGTTGCACCACTGTTTTGTACACATTACTTTTCAGCTTCATTGGCATTCTTCTGTCTTATACTACCCCTGATACTCTGTGACAGTTGGCTGAAGCCCTTCTGCTCTGGCTTTGACCTACGGATTCAGGCTTCCCTTCTTCTCAACCAACTCTCTAGCAACTTAAAGCTGTTAACGTCTTCCAATATTTTCCCTTCTACTTCATTTCTCATATGTTTCTGATCTCCCCCATTTTCTGCCATTACAATTGTCTAGTCTTTACTCAGTTTCATTCTATGTGCCTTCAGTTTTACATTCCGTTCCCCTATTTTTTTGCTGAAGTTCTTGCTTAGAGTCTGCCTGTCATACCACATTGTCTGCATACAGTAACTTTGTTGATCTGTCTCCTCTGACCTATTTGCTAATGTATTCCATCACCAGTAATACATCAGTAGACTCGAAGCTGAACCCTGATGCACATCCACTCCCACTGGGGCCCCTTCTATGAGACTGAACAATTTATTTGCAATACAGATTCCTTATATATAACCTTCATTAATTGTACCAATGTTTCTGGGACTTCAAACCATGTCAGGGCTGCCCAAATCAGCATTCTTGGGACCTTGTCATGTGCTTTATCCAAATCTAAGAATGCTCAGTTGGGCTCTTTCCTCATTTCTAGGTTCATAGGTTCATAGGTAAGTACTAGGGTATATGCCCGAGGGCATCTATAAGCCAAGCCAGAATGTGTTGGCTTTCGCCTCCCCCCTAGATTAGTTCCCTGTGTCTCGGTCCAGCAGAGCTATTAGTTCCCTGTGCCTCTGTCCAGCAGAGCCACTGCAGTGATCCCCAGGGTAGAGGGGCACAATAACCTCTTTTGTTCTAGATGCAAACCCTTTTGTGATTAGGTGAGCCACATAGAAGGATTTTCTAACCACCCTGGCAATATGATTATCAGAGTAGAAATTACTATCTACTTGGGTCCCCAGATCCCTTATTACATTTTCTGTATTTAGGGGACGACCACTAGCTTCTTATCAATTATCTGTCTTTCAAAACATTAGGTTGGTTGTGTTGCACCTTGATTTGAATACAAACTGCCCATCATACTTTCTACTACTTTGCATATTCATTTAACAATCACCCTCTCCAGAACCTTCATGTAGTGTGACAAGAGTTTGATACCTTTTTACTGCCCACAGTTGTGAATGTTCCCTTCTTCTTGCACACTGACACTATCATGCTATTATCCATTCTCCATTCCTTCTGGGATATGCTTTTCTCTCTTTACTACTATGAGTATCCTCAGAGGCCATTTCTCCCCTGTCTCACTCAACATCTTGATCGTATTGTCTGTGACCTCATCAGAGTCTGCTGCTTCCACTGACTTTGTTTTCCTTATAGCCATTCTTAATTCTTCTATTCTGGACTCCTCTTCTTCTTTCATTGTAGATTGTCTCTGGGGCAGTCTAGCTTCTGGGGGATGTTCTTCGTGTTTCACTGTTGCAGTCATCACATTTGGGTTACCTGCCTGCAGGTAGCCCTCAGTCAGCCTGAATACCAGAGTCCTGGGATATCTGCGTCGGATGCTGTTGCTTCTTCCATGACGTCAGGTCATCAGGGGTATAAAACATACAGCCGATGCCTTACATCAGTCTTTCTTGCAGTGCAGTGCCCGAAGCATAAGCAGTTCGCAAGTGGTGGTCGGCCGCCTCCTGAAATTTTCGTTTTTCGAGTTTCAGACCTGAAGTCTTCTAAAAGATAAGTACCCCGTTTGGGATCCTTTTTTCTTGTTCTAACCAATATCAGAAAAAATTAATAATTGTCTTGCCTGAGGAAAGCAAATAGCTCACAGAGATTTTCATTTGTTTAGGCCCAGACCACGACATCCCTCACTGTTGGTTTTGTGCCTTGTTCAACGCCCAAACTATTCGTCGTTGGGCTATCTTTGATGTTAAATTCTTTCGCTCTCGATCTCTGTATTCCAAAATGGCTTTGATAAGCCATCCAACTACAAATCTTCTGAAAAAATGTAAGGATAAAGACAAAGTCAGACTGCATAGGTCCAAAACTGCCAACAACATTACCGTTAAGTTAGTCGCCAGTCCACTGGTACTCAGTGAGGCGCTTTTGTCGCCCCTGATACCCACTTCTACAGATTTGCAGGCCTCTACAGAGACCCATTCAGAGTCCGGTATGCCGTGAGATGCTTCTTCAACTATGGAACCTGAGGATGTCTCTAGCTTGGATGGGTCCGGAGCCGCTATGCAGGCACCGGCTTCTGAGGGTGTATTCAGGCCTTCCGATTTTTATATTAAACTGACAACTTTGTTTCAAACCAAACATACCGAATTTCTCAGGCCTAAAGCTTGCACTACACCTAGGAAATCGATGACCAAAGTGCATTCTCAGGCCTACATGCCACAAAAACAAATGCTTAGAATGGCTGAAGACCTTATTATTTTAATTAGGGGAAGTCAGCCTTCCCCCTCTAAAAGACCAGGAACTAATTTTCCTTCTGATTTTTCTGATCAGGAGTCTGATAACTCTGACCCTTCTGATTACTAGCACATACCCTTATCTCCCTGTGAGGATTCTGATGCAGAGGATTCCACCCCCTCTGCTTCCTCACCAGAAGATTTTTCTTTTGGTGAAACCCTGCATACCCTTAGAGAGCATTTCCGCTGGGAGAGCCAGGACTACTCTCAGTCCAAAAAGAGACTCAGGGAATTCTTAAACTTGCCTCAGCACAGGCCTCTAGCTATCCCTCCTGTTCTGGAAATTGTAGATGAAATTCAGCGTGAACCCTGATATTTTGCCTCCAGCTCCCAGGAAACCTGACAGGTACTAGAGAGCACCTGACTCCCACAAATTCCTCTTTAAGAATCATGCTGTGGATCCAGAGACCTTTTCCCAGGGACCTAAAAGCATTAAGGCTACAACGGCCAAAAATCCTACCCCTTCGGACAGGGATTCTAGGGCTTTAGACAGATGGGGTAAGAAAGTATATACCTCTGCTACTCTAGCCATCAGGACTTTAAATTCCCAGTTTCATATGTTGAAAGTATCAGCAACATGTTATGGAACTAATTAAACAGAAAATGATGTTGATTTCTGACTGTGCAGAACATAAAGATTTACAAGAGTTAATGCATTCTGCTAACCAAGTTGGTAAACATACTTTGCAATGTGGTTTTGATGCCTTAGAAGCATCCTGCAGGGCTGCTGTCACTGGGTCTGTTCTTAGAAGGCACGCTTGGCTTAAAGAACAAAACTTGCCAGACCATGTCAAAGCAAAATTACTAGATGCACCATTAAACCAAGAGCATCTATTTGGAAATAAAGCAGAAGTCCTCAAAAGGATGGAGGAAAAAGCGAAATCTATGCAAACTGTTAAACAATTTCTTACAAGTACAGCCACCTAGATTCAGTAGGCATTGGCCTTCAAAATCTGGTCTTTTCCAGTCCCTCCCAGACCTCCTCAGTCCAAACCCAGGGGCAGCAGACCACCAAGACAACAGTTTCAGGGCATGCACAGATCTAAGCAACGGAGTGCACCCACATACAAAACAGGGAGTACTAAGCCACCATCCTATGGTAAAATCTCACAATGACTTATCCTTAACTCTTCCAAGCCTTACCCAAGTACTTGCAACTTTAGGGGGGAAACTTGCTCTGCATGCCAAAAACTGGGAGTACATTACCCAGGACAGATGGGTCTTAAACATTGTTTCCCAGGGATACAGATTCCACTTCCACTCAATCCCAACCCTAAGCAGATGGCCAGATCTCCCCCCAAACCAGTGGGCAGAGGCCCAAAAGCAAGTGCTTTCTCTTCTCAGTATCAAGGCTATTCAACCTGTCCCAGCAGAACAAAGGGGACAAGGCTTTTATTCCAGACTGTTTCTGGTACATAGAAAAGAAAACTCTTGGCGTCCTATCCTGGATATGTTTATTCTCAATACCTTTCTGGTGGCTCCAAAATTCAAAATGCTTACTCTCCAACAGCTGCTTCCTTTGCTAGCCAAGGACTCCTGGTTAGCAACCCTAGACTTAAAAGAAGCTTATCTGCACATCCCCATAAGGGAATCTTGCAGGAAATACCTACGTTTCAGAGCAGGCTCTATGCATTATCAGTTGTCTGCACTTCCCTTTGGCTTATCTACTGCACCCAGGGTATTCACAAAATGCATAGCTCCAACCATTGCATATTGCAGGCAGAGAATGTTTCAAATTTACCCATACTTGGATGATTGCCTGATTCAGGCAGACAGGAATTGCTACTACAGCAACTGACATTTGTAAAGAGACTTCTAACTTCACTGGGATACACCATCAATGAACAGAAATCACATCTGGTACCCAGCCAACAGATTGTATTGCTGGGAACAAGCTTGAACACAACTTCCCAGATAGCATTTCTCACTCCAGAAAAACAAATTTATTTGACAAACTACTTCAGTCTACTGGCCACCAAAACCCAGCTATCTGCAAGAAAAATACTGCAAGCCCTAGGGTTCATGGCCTCTTGCATTCTACTAATTCCATATGCAAGACTGCATATGGGGAAACTTCAATGGTACTTAAAAAGTCTCTGGTGCCAACATTCTCAGGACCTGGAAACAATGATTCCTATCATTCCTTGCCTAAGGACAGAGTTCCTTTGGTGGGCAGAGGCCTGCTACCACAACAGGGGACTCCCTTTCACTCATCTCCCTGCCGCCCAAACCCTAACAACAGATGCATCAGACTATGCATGGGGGGCACACATGGCAGGACATTGCATTCAAGGCAAATGGAGCCCAAAGCAAATGTACCTGCATATCAATCAAAAAGAAATGTTAGCTGTCCAGAATGCTCTGACAGCCTTCAAAGGCCTTATTCTTCCAGGACAACTATTGGCAAAGACAGACAATACCACAGTTATGTGGTACATAAACAAGCAGGGGGGGGGGACCCATTCCTACCCACTCTGCAGATTAGCCATGACTCTGTGGAACACAGCCTTGAGCAACCAAGTGCACCTGCAAGCTTAATTCCTGCCAGGCAAATTAAATTCACTGGCAGAAGACTTAAGCTGAATTCTCATGGACCCACATGAGTGGAAACTGGAACCCAAAATATTCAAGCTTTTGAGGAACAGATGGGGGGGCACCAGAGGTGGACCTCTTTGCTTCCCCTCAGAACTTTCAATTGAGCAAATATTGCACCAAAACTCCCCACAGCCAAGCTTGGAAAGTGAATGCCCTGTCCTTTACGTGGGAAAGCCTCTCAACCTATGCCCCCCCCCATGACCCCCCTCTCGAAGGTTCTACTAAAGATCAAACAGGACAAGCCAAGGACAATCCTGATTGCACCAGACTGGCCACACCAGCACTGGTATCCTCTTTTGTGCAGTCTGACACTAGTGCCACTATCGCACCTGCCTTAGACTCCTTTCCTGCTGTCCCAGCAGGAGGGCCAGATTTTGCACCCTCAGCTACAGACCCTGAACCTAGCAGCCTGGCTCATCCCTTGAATTCTTCACCAGCAACCCTCAGTAAGCAGGTGCTGGATGTCATTCTTGAGACAAGGAGGCCTAGTACTAGAAAATCCTATTCAGAAAAGTGGAAAAGATACTGCTCCTAGAGCCATTCTCAGGGAATGGACACAACTGTGCCCAACTTACCTCATATACTAGATTACTTAACAGAAATGCTCCACAAAGGCCTATCCTTCTCTTCAATTAAGATTCATGCCTCTGCCATCTGAGCTCATTGTAATACTGAGCCACCCCTTTTCTCTCATCCTCTGGTCAAACAGTTCCTGAGAAGAGCCAAAAATTTAAGACCCCCCAGGAGAGCTCCCACTCCTGCCTGGGACCTTAACTTTGTATTGGAAAAGCTCACGCTTCTGCCCTTTGAGCCTGCTGCCACAGCAGAGTTAAAATTCCTCTCATGGAAGACAGCTTTACTTCTAGCCATCACTTCAGCAAGAAGAGTGTCTGAATTGCAGGCCCTTATGGCCTTGGAACCCTTCATTATCTTCCATGCAGACAGGGTTTCCCTCAGGACTAACCCATCATTTATGCCTAAGGTTGTTTCTAGTGTGGCTTTAAACCAGTCCATTCATTTGGTAACTTTTTGGCCTAATCCTCAGAACAAAGGGGAAAGGATCCTGCACTCCTTGGATGTGCACAGGCAGCTCAGGTTCTATCTGGACAGGACTAAGCCTTTCAGAAAATCTGACCAGCTGCTAGTCAGCTTTGCTGCAGGGGCAGGGGGCAAGGCCATTTCAAAGCAAACCATTCCTAAATGGATAGCACACTGCATCCATTTCTGTTACAAACACCATGGTAAACCTACCCCACAGGGGATCAGAACACATTCCACTAGGACTACATCAACCTCTACAGCATTTCTCAGTGGAGTCCCTACCAGGGACATCCTGGAAGCTGCAACCTGGAGCTCAGTGCACACTTTCACCAAGCATTATCACTTACCTATCTTTTCTAAATCCAGAGCTGAATTTGCCACAGCAGTCTTACAGGGCCTGGTTGGAATCCCTAATGTTTCTTAACTACCTCCACCCTTCCTCAGCTTTAGGAATCAACCCAAATGTGATGACTGCAACAGTGAAACATGAAGAACATAGTACAGTTGTGTACATTTACCATAAATGTAGATGTTCGAGTGTATTCACTGTTGCAGTCCTGGTTACCCTCCCTCCAGCCCCCTGACTTCTCTGTACTTCTACCTATCTTTTTTGTTTGGCATATCTTATATCATGTGTATTTGCTTTTTGCTGGGGGTGCTCCATACCATGCAATTGCTCCCTATTTTGGGGGCCCCTGACATCTGGGACAAGAAAAACTGATGTAATGGCGTCGGCTGCATGTTTTATACCCCTGACGACCTGACGTCATGGAAAAAGTGACAGCATCCAATGCAGAAATCCCAAGACTCTGGTATTCAGGCCGACTAAGGGCTACCTGCAGGCAGATAACCCAAATGAGATGACTGCAACAGTGAATACATTCAGACATCTACATTTATGGTAAGTGTACACAACTGTACTTTTTTCTTAATTCAGAAGCTGCTGGAAGTACTCGTTCATTCTGCCTTTGATGTCCTGTGGAGTGGTGAGCAGGCTGTTGCTGGCATACCTTAATAAGGCTGTTTGACTATCTTCTTCATCTTTCTGTTTTTGCCTTGCAACTGAATAGAGCTTCTTTGTGCCATCAACTGAGTCACTTTATAAAAGCTGGTATTGTGCCTTTAGTGCCTTGTTCTTTGCTATTACAACTCTTCTCTTAGCCTCCTTTTTAGCCAACGAGTATTCTTTCTTTGTCTGGTTCATCTTTTCTGTCTTTCATTTTGTCCTACACTCCTTCTTTCTTTTGATTACTTCCCAGACTTCTGCATTCCAGTACCAGTTTCCTTATGTACCTTGCTTCCTAACTTGGCTTGGCCACATATCAGTTCTGCAGTTCTTACATATTCTGTTTTGAGGTACTGCCATTCTTCTTCAAATCCACCTATTTCCTCTTACTTGAACTCCTGTGGGAAATTCCTTGAAGTCCTGTGGTTTCTCTCCTGTCAAATTCCAGGTCTTCAGCCTAGTCTCTGTTGACAAGAGAGTCTTCTCTGATTACTGCTTGCAATTGATTGTGGCAACCAGTGGTTTATGCTGTGGGCTAGCTGTTTCACTGGGGATGACTTTGCAATCACTGATACTATCCCAGTGCCCTTTCCTTACAAGGAGGACATCTACCTGAGTTGTACATTGGCCCCTCTTCTGTGTGATCATGTTGCTGTCTCTCTCTCTTGTTGAAGTCTTTATTACACCACAGGATCATTTTTACACTTTGACAGCTGTCACCCTGCCCATCAGAAAAGGAATTTAGTAAAAGGACAGATGGTGAGGTTGTCGAGGATAGTGAGTAATGATGACATGTTCAAAATGGAACTTGAAAAATTAAAAAACATGTTTATAAGTAGAGCCTACCCAGTAGATTTGGTCAACAATATAGGTCAGGACATTTGGATGAACAGATCAGTTTTATACAAATCTATTTTAAGATATGGATTAAATCCAAAAGAAGTTTCTAAATCCAAGGGTATAGGACACGACACTTTAGTCATCCCATTCAATGAAAAATCAGACCAAATTGTTAAAGCGGTCTATGACTCTTGGAACATTGTTATAGAATCCAATAAAGAATTGGTAAATGTTTTAGGTGACAAACCAAAGATTACTTTCAGTAAAGGACAAAATCTTAAAAGTATATTTGAAAACAGTACGAAATGTGACTTATTTATGAAATCTAAGATGAACAAATGTGGTGCATGTCGCATATGCAGATTCATTAATAATGGACCATACCTCTCAATTATCAATTATGAAAAGACTATCAGATGTCCAGGAGCGTGTGACTGTAACACAGTCATGGTGGTATACGTAGCTACTTGCACAGCATGCCAAGCTTTCTATGTAGGGAAAACTAACAGAAAATTATAGAGCATGTCAGTGATATTAGAAATCACAAGCAGACTAGTGCTTTATACACTCACAGCACTGGTTGCCTTAATTTTAAAAAATTCCTGTTTTTTGTCATCGACAGAATTGTTCACACCAAAGCACAACAAGGGGGTGACACTAAAAGCTTATTAGAAGCCAAAGAATGTCTTTGGCAACTTAGATTAAATGCAAGCAAGGACCCAGGAATTAATGATCAAATTTCTATTGCTAGTATACTAAAGCTAAAATCTCAGTTCATTTAGTGATTTTTATAGCTACTAATCTTCATGTATCAAATTCACTTCAAACTCAATAAAATCATTCAACTACTATTATTTATGGATATAGTCAACAACATTCATATAAATATTTAATTCTTTTTCAACACATTTTACAATTATTTACAACTAATTCATAATTGAACAACACTTGCAGGGTGAGTATATGTTTCATAAATGAATTTGAAAATATTCATTATGATTTTACATGTCACTCCTTAATTCATGTCAACAACAACTTTTTTAGAAAAGTTTTTTAAGGAAAATTATTTAATTTAATTTTCGTAGTAATATATATATATATATATATAAGATGTTTTAATTAATATTACAAACCCAATATTTCATCACATCTCTATTTTAGTATTATTAATTAATGGTTATTGTAACTATGTACGAATTGACAACATTTAATCAGTGACTCTGTCATATACATAGTTTACACATTTTTACATTTTATATACATTTTTAAATTTTTATATTTTTATTACAGTTATTTATTTATATATAAACATTTACTATAGTAATTTTATACATCAAAATACACTCAATTAGTATTTAAACAAAATCCAGAATTGCAATTTTAACCTTAGTATACATCACTGCAACAACATCAACATAACTTATAAATTCATATGGAAATGTTATGTTAGGAACTTCATATTCTTTGTTTCATATTATACATTTAGTATGGTTTTACTGACATTATACATATAAAAGAAGTATATTCTTTATTTAGATAACCATATTTTGTGTAAGACTGTCAGTTTTACACATTATGCTCTAGTTCATGTCTAAATGCATTTCAAGTCAGTCATTTTACATTTTACTGGACCTGTTACTTTAAAAGACAAGAGGTTTTATTGTATTAATTAGAATATTGTTTGATTGATTGATTATGTTATTATTTAATTAATCAGGTAGTATCTGTATTTAAGGGATGATGTTTTTTCTGTAAATTTGTACTCTGATGATGCCCTAGGACGGGAGGGTGAAAGCGCTTAGTTCCACGATTTTGCTGTTCTTGTTTTTGGTCTTGTGGTCCTGTGGTGTAATAAAGACTTCATTTTAATTCCAATGATTCAAGGCTACTGTGATTTCCTTGGTTACTAGTTTTTACTCTGTGGTTCGTTATTTACAAATCTCTCTCTTGTTGAACCATGTGCTGGCCACCATCTAATTGTTTGCCAGACAAAAGTCCACAATGGCCTCTCCTTTATTCATGTATCCCCAACCATGTGGCCCCAGGCAATCCTCATATCTTCTTCTGTCTGTCCCAATATGTGCCTTCAGG